>NC_069096.1:1895264-2081805 GCF_947172395.1 Bicyclus anynana | reverse complement strand
AAAAAAAAAAATGACATTGACATTTGATATTTTTTCTTAAATTATGTTTTTAATTTTTAACCACAGAGTACAGACTACATTCAGTCTTAGACCATTAAAAGAATGGACCTGTTTCGCACCCAAATTCTATCCACAGAATATATATATATTTAAATAATATATATATGTATGTATATATATATATATATATATATATATATATATATATATATATATATATATATATATATATATATATAGAATGTTCGATTACTTAATCAATTTTTGCTGTTCCGTCAAAAGAATCGATTATTTTTAGAAATCGGTTTTTATTACAAATTTGATAAAATGATGGTAGAAATATTTACAATGAAACGTTACTCCATCTTTTACTAAACTACAAGTACACAAACCGGCACTTTTAGGGAGCTCTTTACACGACGAAAACGATTACAACAATGAAACATCGATTCTATAGCTACAGTTTTTATAAACGCGTTAGAATTTGGTTAGATTATTGATTCTTGATCTTTGACAGAAGGGTAACGGTTTACGAGGCAGGCCTTTCTTTTTAATGATCTAAGCTTCACTCAAACCATTAAACGTATCTATTAATCTGTGCATTAAACTCAAAGAGTAAATTAATTGAAGCTCAAGCCGCAGTAAACCTTTGCCTTTTCCCTATAGGAAAGACAAAAGTAAAAAAAAAAAAATCAACCGCAGTAACTTCAGTTCAGTCAGGGTAAACCAAAACTAAAGTCAAACTTCAGTTCAGTTCAGTTTATTACAATTTGTGAAGAAGTGTGGTGGTATGCTTCTTTTTTTAAATTAGCATAATATTACTTGCGAGTGTTTTAGAAACTGACATATCGATGGTTAATCGTTGCGGATAAATGTGTGAATGGTGGACAATTGGTTATTTTTGTGAGTTTAAGTGCTAAGTTTTGATGTGTGAAAAAGTAGGCTCATTCGTGATGGATGGGAACTCGAAGTATTACGAGGGATGTGGGCAGGAAGGCCCTATCCGTTGTATATTCCTCTGCGAGTTCCATCCCACCGCTGGACCGAGAATCACTTGCCAAGTTCCAGAGAACTACATTTCTAAAGATATATTTGATACAGTCAGTCATTATATCATTCCTAAAGTGCAGTTGCAGAGATGCACTTTGACTGTGTAAGTTTCTTTTCTTTATTTTTTTTGTGAGTCCGATGAGAAGAAAGCGGTTGTAAAGAACGCTTAATGGCTGTGCATTTTCATGGAAGTTCGTTACCCTATCGTTTATTAACTTTCTTGTAATCGAGTTTTGCCCGCAAAGTATGGGCTTGGCGTTGGCGGGACTTGTTGCGAGTGTCGTACTCGTAACAAGCCACTATCGAAACTTACTAATAAATACAATTAAGTTTTTGTAAGTTTTAAATACAGAAATTATAACATTGAAAAATTTCAATGAACCTATACTCCCCCATAGAGATAGATACTCATAAACAGTGCTCACCACTGTGTTATTCTTATCACATTCAATTCATATCAATTTCAAAATTCAAGAATTAATTATTATTTTTTTTATAAAATGATTGATCCTATTTTGATCCAATTTCAATACTGAGGTAGGTTTAATTTTTATTGGTTTCAAGTCAGATAAAATAACAATTATTTAATAGATCATTTCCATCTTTTAATAAAAAGTTTTTGAAAGTTGGTTGAAAATAGATTTCTTCTCTTAACTTCATTTTCCTCAAGATACAGTTATAATGTCTTAAGTACATTCTTGGGAAGTATTTCATTATTTAAATTTAAATATTTATAATAATTATAGTAAACAACAGTAAATACTTAATGTTAATTAGGCATACATTAGTAATCTAATAAGTTAATAAAATGAAAACTTAATGACCCTTAATTATTTTTTTAAGTATCTTTTCTAACTACTTGAATTGTATTAATTACTCTATTAGTTATTCTAATCAAACTAGATTAGTATTTACTATGATAATAATTGGTAATACTTTAAAAATAAGACATGACATGTAAGGAGATTCCTCTCTTTGGAACCAGTAGCAGGATTTTATAAAATAATTTATTTTCAATGTGATTTGTTTGCATTAGTACATACTATACAAGCTTGATGAAACAAATTATTTGAAATTTATACTTTGAATAAGCATAATTTTGAGTTTATTTATTTGGCTATTAATATATTCTTTTCAATTATGTCCCACAGCACACTGCTGGGATCAAAAATCCTGGGCTTCCCAGTGAGGATAGACAACAAAAAGTATGCCCGGAATGCTTACTACTTCAACTTATGCTTTGTGTGTGATGCGTGGGCTCGCACAGTTCATCTGGAGCCGCTTGTCAAGAAGCTCACAGAATATCTAGTAAGTACCTATCATCATCAGAGCTATACCCTAGACTACAATCTCACCTGATGAGTATTCTGATACCTGATGATACCTGATACCTGATGTAAGTGATGATGCAGTCTAAGATGGAAGCGCGCTAGTTTGTTAGGAGAAGGGAAATCCACAACCCTTTTTGGTTTCTACACAACATCGTACCGGAACACTAAATCAATCGAACCGAGGACCTCCGTTTTGTAAATCCACCGCGCATACCACTGCGCCGCGGAGGCCGTCAAAATGTAGTAGCCAAGGTGGCAACGAATGTAGGGGGGGGGGGGGAGGGTATACACAATGAGGGCAAGCGGCAAGCACCATGATTTTCTCAATTGAAAATTTTAAAAAAAATTAATAAGCCATACTTGCCTCATACAAGTAGTTAGACAAAATCTAGCACAAATATTTGCCTCTTCCAACCGTGAAGTAACATTGAGTTAGCCATTTCTTGATGTTTGTTTCTTGCTCCAAGCAGTCTTAGTTTAGTTTGATTTTTAATAAGTTGTATGATGATCGTTAAAATTTTTTCAAAGACTGTGAAAAATAAAATATTTTAACTTTAAAGGAAGTAATAATTGAGGGGCGGCAAATAAACCCATGTTACGCCACTGCCTCTCTGCATACAGGAGAGACTGCCATTCCAAGTTGGTGACCTTAAAACTGTAATGTTTGATGTCTCAACCAATGGTTTCTTCGAGAATCGGCAGGGTAATAGGTACCACACCAACAACTTTTACTAAAGGCATTTGGTAGTTAAAACTAAACAGAAAGACAGAAATACCATTGCGGGAACTTGGTTCCACTAAATATGAGTAAAATGGTGATAAAAAAAATAAACCCTGGCTGAATTTATTGTGGCCTCTTCTCTCGGACTAAGGCGCGTTTAGATCCCTCGTAACTGTAATTTTAAGTTTTCGACCAATTATTATCACTATTATCTGTAGCTTGGCAAATTCTCAGCAAACTTCTAGCTCATTCGTAACACTTCCGATGGTCCGCGCGGGAGGGGGGTAGATATGCCCCGCGCGGATGACTTCATACCCACGCAGTCCTTCCCCCCGTCGCCCGCATATCATGGGAGTGTGATCAACTCGACCTTGCCAATCCTAATAATAGCAGCCATAAGCTATAATAGTAAGTGCTTGTAAACTAAGCCTAATTAAAATAAATGAACTTTGACTTTGTGGTTTTATACTTTACAATAAATAATATTTTTAACATAAAGAATTTTCAAAATTGGTTAATGAATGACGAAGCTATGAGGTAACAAACATTTAAAAAAAATGATAAAAGAACGGAAGAAAGAATGCCGTAATAAATCTCCGAAAATAGAAGAAACAATACTCTTTATCATCAATGTTCTTTCTATTCTCTATGCGATTTCTTTTCTCTATGTGAGTTCTCTTCTGTTCTAGTTGTCTATGGAGCTGGAGACGGAGTGGCTGTCGAAGCAGTCGCTGTCCGGCGATGCGAAGGATCTCAGCGGACTGATGGCGCAGGTCTTGCAGGACATCAACAGCAGACGAATGTGCACGCTCACTGGTACGAGTCAATCATATTATGTAGAAAACACTTGCAAAACATTATTTATATACCAACACCATCCATTTCCTATTAAAAAGTGGATGCAAATGAGTGTCAAACACAACTTCTTGGCACTCAATTCAAGTAGACGCATTTGTAAATTCAACTTTAAACTCTAATCTTAAGGTTGAATTTGCTCTGAATTTGGTATTTTATTGAATATTGGACTATATTTAAAGGCCGTTAAGTATAATTTTCTTTACCAATAATGGGGATGATGACTAGGTTTGAATATATTGATTTTTATGATACATTCGGGTAAATAGGGTCAATGTTAACTAATTTATACATAAAAAGCAAAGATTGTCTGGATATTTGCAAAATAAATGAGATTATAAAATTTCAAAAACTACTAAAATTTTTTTATCGTAATTAGATGAAAATTTATACAGTTTTAGCTTCCTTACATTAAATGTGACATTTTTTAATATATGAACTTTATACATAAACGCACAAATAACAAAGATATTAGTAATTTTGTTTGAACGCGCATACAAATCTAACGATCATTACATTGCCTATGACGTCATTTTTTCGAGCCATTTTGTATCGGGCGTTTTTCAGGGATCCGCGGCAGCGCCGCAAATCTGACTCTTTAAATCCCTGTAGCTCCGAAAGTAATGATCGCAGATACCCTGTTCCTTTTACAAAATTGCTTTACTATTAGTATACTCTTAATTTATATACAATTTAAAAAACTGTCATCATCCCTATTCTAAAACTGTCAAAGCAAAGTGGCCAGTTTTTAAGTGAAATTTTCTACATGATTATTTCATTGGTGAAATAAGTTCAAATCGGTCCAGTAGGTGGTTTTAATTTCTATTAGTTTGAATAGACTATAGATACAAGAGGACCCACCGCGGTTTCATCGTAGTTCCCATGGGAATATGGGGATAGAATATAGCCTATATTACCGGCAACGATATTTTATACTATAGATATATTACGTTCCTACAAAACCACCGCAAAAAGTGATCCGAATTAAGCTACCACACTGAGCGCGCACATGCACAGTTTTGTGTTTACTTACATTATATATTTATGTATATATAAACTAAATTATACACAACTCATGACGAGTTGTGTATAATTTAGTTTTAGACAATATCTATGTATTATTTGTTTAAATAACTTTTGTTGTTTACTATGCGATTAAATGAAGTTAAGACAATTAGCAACTTTTGTTCACCTCAATGTCGACGCGTTAGTGAATAGAAATCTAATAGTATATTTACAAATTACTCGCTCATAATGTAGCTTGGCGCTTGCTAATATCGTGTAATGGTTTGTTAACAATCTGGAATGGTATTATAATAATTAGCTAATATTATAATTAGATATAATTGTTGTTAGCTAATATTATAATGTTGGTAATCAATATATCAAGACAATATCTTACAGAATGCCTCCACAACAAACATTGTGTTTACTTCAGTAATCAATTAATTACGCGTAAAATATGCACGTCTATTGTTTTCTAAACCACTTTATCATAAAACACTTTATTATCTGTGCCATAAGACTGAATATTGTGTAAAACAAACGCATACAATAAGTTGGTCGTTCGCACGGTAACAGCGAGCACCGGCGTATATGATTAAAATTGCAAATAAGTATGCGCTGTTATGAATACATTATACAAAATAACAACATTCTCACGTGTAAGGTAGCCAGGTCGCCGAAATTAAAAGCCGGACAGTCCAGCTAGTTGCGCGTGACATTTGGTTTAAAACACAGCCTACATTATTGAAAATTGTGTGTACATAAGTATTAATTTTTTTTTTCATCTATGTTTTTTTTTTCTTTACAAGTTAGCCCTTGACTACAATCTCACCTGATGGTAAGTGATGATGCAGTCTAAGATGGAAGCGGGCTAACTTGGTTGGAGGAGGATGAAAATCCACACCCCTTTCGGTTTCTACACGGCATCGTACCGGAACGCTAAATCGTTTGGCGGTATATCTTTGCCGATATGTTTTATTTTTCTGTGTTTTTGTAAAAATCAATGTACCTACCTATTTAGTTTTAATTTTGTTCTTAATCAATAATAGTTTACATTATTAAAAGGTCGTTGGTTTACATAGGATTTTGAACTGTGAAAATCAGTGCTGCATACTTTTTTTTTTGGATAGGAAGTATGTAGCAAAATGCTGAGTTAGGACCTTTTTCTAGGTTATGCCACATATTGCAGGGCCTTCTTCTTTTTTTACTCTAGCTATAAGCTATATATTTAGAATTTATTATTGTAATGTGTGGCACTGCCTAAAAATAAAGATATTTCTTTCTTTCTTTGAAAAATAGGTACGAAGATTTTTTTCCTGAAAAATCAAGAATTCATGATTATTACCGTAAAAGGAGATGTCCGAAATTGGGTCCACTTTTGAGTACGATACAGAAATGAAAAATGTACTAAAACTCTTGTATATTTTACTAGATTTATTATCAACCCATATTCGGCACACTGCTGAACTCAAGTCTCCTCTCAGAATGTAAGAGGTTAGGCCAATAGTCCACCACGCTGGCCCAATGCGGATTGGCAGACTTCACACACGCAGAGAACTAAAAAAATCCTTTGGTATGCAGGTTTCCTCACGATGTTTTTCCTTCACCGTTTGCGACACGTGATATTTAATTCCTTAAAATGCGCACAACTGACAAGTTGGAGGGGCAAGCCCCGGATCAGATTCGAACCCACACCCTCAGGAATTAGAGGCAGAGGTTATATCCACTGGGTTATCACGGCTCCTGATTATGTTAGAATGTTGAGTATGTGTACCTACATCAGTATCAAGATTTTTTATGTAAAATCAAGCATTCATAATTATTACCGTAAATTTTGTTCCCACATACACTAGCCGTTCGCTCGTTTGCTAAATGTAAAGTCTAACAAATGCCGGACAGGCCGGACACCGTTTATTTGGGCCGAACACGGATCAGAAAACCCGTATGTCCGGCTTTTTCCGGACACCTGGCAACACTACTCACATATCATCTGTTTTTCTGTCTGTACATGGTATACTCAAAAAGTACTGTAAGGACTAATTTATGTTTCATTTATTTAGGCCTAAAATGCGCTCCAAGAGATAACGACGTAATTTTGTCTTCATATAAATTGTCTCTTTCGACCCAACGCAATGAAAGAGATTTCCGGTTGCAGCGCCATTATTTGTAGTTCTATTTTTTTTCACGAGACTATCTCATGGGTTTCATTGGGTTGGGACGAAAGGAATGGGACTGTGACAACTTCGCCGCCATTAGACGAATCTTAGTATTTATAAATGCAAAGGTCATTTTCATAATTTTCAAAAACTGCTTGACGTACTAACATGAAATTTGGCAGGGAGGTAGTTTAGAGATAGAGGTCCGCTAAGAATGGAGTTTGCGAGAGGGCCGGATCTCCTTTATTCGGCTAGTTTTGTATATTTCTCTTCACTTGGTTGCACTGGCTATGCAGTGGTTAAAACAATGGTAACGATGACTGTTCTATGCATTTCGTCTAAAATAGAAAAAAAACAACATAAACGTACACGCACTGCTGCCCGTGCGAAGCCGGAACGGAGCGCTAGTATATAATTCAATTAAAATTGCAAATATATGTGCAGTTACACAAAAAAAACAAGTATGTACAATTTTATTGCTCTCCCCATTATGGTAATGCCTTCAAAAACAAACTACGTGTAACTACAATCAAGGAATGCACAACCCGTTTCGCTAGGCTCCATGCGAAAAAAAATGTCTGAGACATCCACTTGCATTCCTCTTAAAATTGTATTGTTTTTAAGTTGTATTTCACTGATTCGTGGAAGAATGCTTCTTAAAACTATGCGTGTGAGGTGGATTTTACTCCGATAATTCGTCGTTTATACGAGTGCTTAACGAATTATAATTAAAAAAGATTTTATCTATGTATGCGGCGGTAAATGCTACACTTTGTATAAGTAAACAAAACTAGAACTATTTTGCAAATCGCGATCTCATTTGATGTCAAGCTGACCCTCTGAGCCGGGGGCTGAGTCTCAGAGGAGTCGCCCATAGAGAGTCCATCTGTTCTTCTGCTTCTGCCTTCGGGCTCCATCAGATGCGCTTGCCCGAATCCACATGTGACGCTGCTGAGGTCACGTTAATGATAGACGTCCACACGTTTTTATTCTTTACAAGTTAGCCTTTGACACTACAATATCTCTTGGTGGTAAGTTATCACTTACCATTAGGTGAGATTGTAGCCCTACCTACTTCCTTGCCAAATTTCATATTTCTACGTCAAGCGATTTTCTATATTTATACATTTTGATTTTGATGTTTGTCTTCTGTTCTGTTTGTTCTGGCTAATCTCAGGAAATTGGAAAACCGTAAAATCGGTCTAGCCGTTACTAGAATATTTAATTAAAAAAAAACTGTCAAGTTTACATTACTTTACCTTCGACCTAGAGTCAGAGCCTTTATTTACAAGTTTCTCTATTTGTCATACTTCACGCTCCTTACCTCTTGTACACAATGTACATTGTACCCGATTGTACGTATAACAGTACAGTAATATGTTGTCAATATATGAAAATTTGTATTCAAATATTTTATTGAGATATTTCTGAATAAATAATCTTTTGAATACTCCAACTCATGGTTATAATTAAGATAAATTTTTATTTTAATTAAGATTAAAAAAAATTAGTTTTTTTTTTATATAATATGTGATATCAACGGAAGATTCTTGTAATTAATTTAAGTAGCTTTGTTTTTATCATGTTATTGTCATTGTTAATTAGGGTACGATGGGACTGACATGTTATTTATAATAAAAGTCCCTTAAAACTTATAGATTAAAAAAAAAAATATATTTGTATATACCAACTCTTACAGCTATTTTGATCTTTATTATCAACCTATTAAAATAAACAACAATTCAATTGACAAAATGTCATCTATATACTTTATGATAACCACCAGTAAACACCGGATGACATTTGTATTTAGTATCTTAGTATTTAGATGATGTGATAATAAAGACCAAAATAGTGAATAAGCCAGCTGGAGAAATTTATCATCCACTAGAACAATAGATTAACGCGAACAGACAGACAGACAGAGAAATAAAAACATTTTTATCGTCTCAAATCGATTTTTTGTTAATTTATTCAATCTCGATTATTACTCTCATAGCCACTGATCGTGATGTTTTAAACACACGATCAGTTTTATCGGATGTCCTGCCGTTAGCGCTGCAGTCATGTGGACTTATTGGATGGTGAGTGGCTAGCATTATATAGTATTCGGAGATCAATCGTGGTCATTATTGTTACAAAAACTGGCAGTAAGATCAGTAGGTACAAAGTTAGACATTATCACTTTAAGCCCACCAACCCTTATTGGAGCAGTGTGGTAGGTTTAGGGCTCTGAAGACAGGCGTCCACAGATCTGCATCGGACGCATCGCATAAAACGGATTTTAGTATTCTTTGTACAGAAAGTCATACAAGTGCGTCCACTGATCCGCGGCGTACGGATCGCGTCGAACGAATTTTATCTACCGTAAAATTATAAATACGATACGGATAAGTGGATGCCTACCATTAATCTACTCTTCTCTAAGAAGGGAAGATTAGCCCTGTGATAGCTCATTCAAATAAACTTCGGTCATGGAAAAATCATACAAATATTAAATAGATTTTTAACTTTAAATACTTATTAGAGTAAATGTAGTATTTTAGAAAAAACCAAACCAGATTTACATCGTCATTTAGCAACATTGCAAGCGGTATCTTTTTAAATATTAACTCGGCTTTAGTTACCAAAACGAGTAAACCTGAAGTACGTACGAATTAGTTGTATATTAGGATAGATTATGTAAGCCGACGCACCCGTCTGCCTTGGCAAACGATAAAATGCTAATGCTTGTGGCACATCACTAACACACCGCAGGCGGTTAATTTGTACAAACTTTTATAACACATGTAGAGATAAATGAAAGGAGATTAACAAAAGGGATTATTTCATTATTTATTTATTTATTGTTATTACAAAATAACCTTCCTCATAATCTTATTAGGGAGGAATAACGAATAATTCAAGGGTGAATGGAAATGTTGAAAGGTGAACTCCAAGACGAAAATCATTACAAGTAATTGCGAGTTTCGAATTCACCTCTATCTTTCTTTCTCTATAGTATCGTTCTAGATAGAGAGATAGAGGTGAATTCGAATCTCTCACTTTTGAGTTATACAAATTATCGTTATAATAGCCCTGTTATTATAACCAAGCTTTATTGCTTACCTCCGGCTTATTTCAGTCAAGCAGTATTGTTTGCTATCGGCTTATTTAAGCCATGCAGTATTGCTTGCTATCGGCTTATTTAAGCCACGCAGTATTGCTTGCAAAGACAAAAGTCTTCGAACAGTGCGTGTTGCCAGTGATGACATATGGTTCCGAGACTTGGTCGCTAACTATGGGCCTCATCCACCAGGTGGACTGACGACATTAAGAGAGTCGCAGGGATTCGCTGGATGCAGGCGGTTCAGTATCGTGATTGGAAGTCCCTACAAAAGGCCTATGTCCTGCAGTGGACGTCCATCGGCTGATATGATGATGATGAGTATTGCTTGCTATCGGCTTATTTAAGCCAAACAGTATTGCTGTTTCTATCGGAAGATTTACTTGCGGTTAGTGACGCAATGCGTGAAGAACTTTATAACCTCGATTCTACGATGAAATAAGTGTTAATTCGACCGCTTCGCTCATTGATAACTATACGAGTTTACAAGTAGCTATTCTGAATAGTGAATACTAAACATCAGTTATATTTAGTTGAGCTATCAACACCATCCACTCAGAGGGCCACTTCGACGGCCTCCGTGGCGCAGTGGTGGATTTACATGACGGAGGTCCTGGGTTCGATCCCCGGCTGTGCTGATTGAGGTTTTCTTAATTGGTCCAGGTCTGGTTGGTAGGTGGCTTCGGTGGATAGAAACCACCTTAGCGGTGGCTTGTTGATTTACATCCTACTTCTAACAAGTTACCCCGCTTCTTACTATCAGGTGAGATTGTGGTCAAGGGCTAACTTGTAAAGAATAAAAAAACAGAGAATTTATTTGATGACAGAAAAGCCCAAATTGTATAGCCCGATCCAGAACTCGAACCCAAGACCTCATGTTCTGAAACCACATAACCAACAAGGCAATGAAACAATGGGATAATTTTAAACTATCCAAATTGAGTCGGGGATCGAATTCGGTAAACTTAACTAACATTTAAACACCAGTAAATGTTAAGTCGTCAAAATGTCTGTTACTTTTAGTTTATTATCTTTCTTATCTATTATCTGATAACAATTTCGAAAACCACTCAAGATAGATAGAGCAATGTTTACATACGTGATCGAAACTTCAGTTAGGAATGTCTTGTCAAGCAAGAGGATCGGAGTTCAATTCCCAGGTCGTGTTGGATTTTATTTTTCCTAAATTGGCTTGGAGGTTGCCTCGTTCGTTGATCCACTGGTTAGTCTATGTGGCCTAAGGAGTCTTAGTCATTGATCGCGCTTAAGTATTAGGCTTTTCTTTCTACCAAGAAATTTTTAATAATAAAAATTCTTGATTCCGGAATAGGGATGACGACAGTTTTTTAAATTGTATATAAATAGTAAAGCAATTTTGAAAAAGTAACAGGGTATCTGCGATCATTACTTTCGGAGCTACAGGGATTTAAAGGGTCAGATTTGCGGCGCTACCGCGGATCTCTGAAAAACGCCCTATACAAAATGATACGAATTAATGACGTCGCAGGTACATAATGATCGTTAGATTTGTATGTGCGTTCAAACAAAATTACTAATATCTTTGTTATTTGTGCGTTTATGTATATAGTTCTTGAACTATGTATTAAAAAATGTCACATTTAATGTAAGGAAGCTAAAACTGTATGATTTTTCATCTAATTACGATAAAAGATTTTAAATTAAATTTTGAAATATTATAATCTTATTTATTTTGCAAATATCCAGACTATCTTTGCTTTTTATATGTAAATTAGTTAACATGGTCAATGTTATTTACCCGAATGTATCATAAAAATCAATATATTCAAACCTAGTCATCATCCCCATTGGGAAACTGGTGATGTCAAACCCCAGTGCTTTGGAGAGTCTGGTCATTATCATCGTCAGCCACACACGATCAAGTACATTAGTATCGTCAAGTCTTCAGCATGCTTAGGGATTTGCGGGCAATGTTAAAAATATCGAATACTCATAAGCATATTTCGATATTTTTGACGGCCTCCGTGGCGCAGTGGTATGCGCGGTGGATTTACAAAACGGAGGTCCTGGGTTCGATCCCCGGCTGGGCAGATTGAGATTTTCTTAATTTGTCCAGGTCTGGCTGGTGGGAGGCTTCGGCCGTGGCTAGTCACCCTAGCGGCAAAGACGTACCGCCAAGCGATTTAGCGTTCCGGTACGATGCCGTGTAGAAACCGAAAGGGGTGTGGATTTTCATTCTCCTCCTAACAAGTTAGCTCGCTTCCATCTTAGACTGCATCATCACTTACCATCAGGTGAGATTGTAGTCAAGGGCTAACTTGTAAAGAATAAAAAAAAATGCCTGCACCCCTAAGCGCGCTGCAGGTGTGTGGCTGGCGTTAGAAATGTCGCCTTGAAGCGAATCGATTAGGGCACAATAATAATTGCACAGTTTATCTTGTCTCCGGGTAACAAAAACCTGCTTGCTCTGATAGCGCGTGATACCGTAATCACAGCTGTCAAAAGTGTCTGTTATAATTCGGTCAGACGGACTGATAACGACTGTGTTTATACCGAAATCATCTAACACTTTTATGTATAGAGCTAGTGTCTAAAGTCTGGCCGCTCAGAGATTGCGTTTCTGACAGGTCGTGCGAATAAGACAAATTCAGTTGCAATAGGCTAGTTGACACTTTTTAAATGGTCTTAAATAATAGTTCATTGTCGTTTTTACTATTTAGATTTTTTTTGTTAAATATTTTTTGATACGTGATTACATGAAAATTTTAGTTTTTAGATATGTTTTTGACAATACGATCCAAAACGCCTGTCGGCCATGATGGTCTATATTTCAACTGTTTAATGACGTCACTATGACAAATTCCTTACAAACAGAGCGTTTGACAAAAATATTAGTTAACAATTATGTAGTTTGTCGATTCATCAAGTAACATTGTGACGTCACAAAATGGACGACAGCGATTTTGACGTTTGGAAAATTGGTAAGAAATACATGACTTTTAAATTAAGTTTTATAAGAAATCCTTAACTTTTATTAATTAATATCGATATATTTCGGACCCTTATTCCATGTACTACGCAAAATAATTATTGTTTATATTAAATTTGATATGGGTCAACTACCCTATTGCCTCGTTTTTTGTCTCTCTCATGTTACATGGCCCATTCGACCACGACCTGTCAGAAACGCAATCTCTGAGCGGCCGGACTGTGTTAGCGGTGCGGTAAGCAACCATAGAGATTGGATACTGACTCTGGACTGTCTTCCGCAAGAGGTTTCAAAATGTCCCAATCGTTCTAAAAATATTTTTGAAGATTTTATTTTATGAATTTGTCGCTGTATTTCATGTACATACTTATCCTAATTTATAGCTTTCTAATTCTTCTCAGCAGCTAAGGATTTATAAACATAGTCTAGTGCAGCAGGTTCTTAAGTAAAGCCACTGAAATTCACACACAATCGCCAGCCGTTAATGAAATTCTGTCTCTTAGTTGCTGATAACTCCTAGCCTGTTTGATAAAGCTTTAAATGTCCTCATATCTATGTGAAGCCAACTTTTTGGCCATGACGAACATCTATCTATAAAATAGAAAGTCGTGTTAATTTCACTATTTATAAATGAAGAATGGCTGAACCGATTTGGCTGAAAATTGGTGGAGTGGTAGCTTAGAACCAGGAGACGGCTATAGGATACTTAGGGTAGAGGTAAGGTAGTGAGTAGGGAATCTGAGGTAGTCTGAGCGAGCGTGAGCGAACCAATATTTTCCCTCCCCCTTTTTAAGATGGCTCTCAAGTATGATATGTTAATATACTGAAAGTACGAGTACTTGCATATCTACGAGTATCCTCTAGAAGTCTAGATAATATGTTCGATTGCATTATTATCCCAAAAGTACCTACGATATCTAATCATAGCGAGATAGTTTGATTGTTATGCTAAACATTATAAATATTTGATTATACGTATTTTGTTGTATTCTAAAATTCTTAATTATCTACAGAACAGTTGCGGACATTTTTATATTCCACTAGCTGACTCCGCGCGGTTTCACCCGCGTGGTTCCCGTTCCCGTAGGAATATGGGGATAATATATAACCTATAACCTTCCTCGATAAATAGGCTATCTAACACTGAAATATTTTTTTATATCAGACCAGTAGTTCCTGCGATTAGCTCGTTCAAAGAAACAAACAAACGAACTCTTCAGCTTTAATATATTAGTATAGATTATATCCAAAACCGATAAAAATAATATCATGTCATACTTCGCTTCTGTAGCATGCATCAACGACATATCTCGTGAAATTCGTTTACCTTTTTATTTTACCTAAATAAAAATTGGAAGTTAAATGAAAGGACATCATTAATACTATACTATACTTTTTTTATTTTCAAAATTTTATTAAAATATTAAAAGTACAATTTATTATTATTTACGTTAACATTCGGAGTCATAGCTTTCGCCTCGTCAAAAAATACTATATATAGTATAGTATATAGTAGTAATGATGTCCTGCCATACGATTTTGGGCCACAGTGATCAATCATGACTTGAACCTGTACTAACTAACTAACGCAATTCTGGAATTAAAATAAAGCTGAACACTCATCAATACCCAACGCTGCGCCTCGTTAGGTTTGCGTGTTATTTTTTTTGATATTAAACGTTTGTTAACAGTGGGCACAACGACGACTCACCTGACAGTGGTCCGCGTGAACAGCGACCCGGCGCCGGTGAAAGACCACCAGGTGCCCGTGTTCCTCTACAGCAGGCAGTCGTTCGTCGCCGACCAGTGGGACCTCACCACCAACCAGGTCAGTCCACAACTTACGTCACCCTGACCACCGACGGTGGTCTGCAAATGAGTTTTCTGCAGTCTAGGTTTCTGCCCTGTGTTTTAAAAGCAGAAAAGAAATTTATTTATTCCTCATAAAAGAAACATATACCTAGTTCGGACTACTTTGTTGTTTTAGTCGGGTGCCAACGATTTTTGGTTTTACCGCTCAAAAATCGTTTGTTCTCGGCTGGATTACTGGATTAGTGCGAACTAGGCCTTATCCTTATCCTTAGTGCATGCTGTGACAACCAATAAGTGGGTCTGCAATAATTGCCGTAACTTATATATTTCTTTATATTTTATTATAAGTTTTTATTTTAACCTGTTGGTGTCCTGTTTAAAAAATAAATATACATTAATGACGAGATAAGCAGACATTTGATTTACATTTAGATAGATAGTTAATATCATGTTAAGCTTAAGAAGTCACATATTTTGTACGCATCATCTTACTAAAATAGAATTTTAACAAAACAAACACAAGCGCAATGACTCTGACCTGTTTTATTATATCGTTTGTACAGCTGTTGTTCAGTTTATTCAGTTAAACAAATTGATAATCATAGACAGCCGTTTCATTCACTTAAATATTCTAAATACTTTAACCTGTCAATGAGATGCTTAGCAACGTAAAAAGGACTTACGAATCCTGACTGTGTAACTGTGTATTATAAATCTATGTTTATAACACGTTTTTTACATAATGAAATATGTAAATAAGAAATGATTTGCTCAATAAATAGCAGGCAAAGTAAGCGAGTTTACGCTCGATCGCGCGTATGCTGAGCGGATTATCAGCTATCATGAATGTTAACGGCCGCCTCGCGTGATTGTTCGCTGCTCGCTTGTTGCCACGCGCTTGCCGCCGCGGAGAAAATTGCTCGCTTCAGTGGCTGGGGCTTGGGAATCTTGATTTTTTTGTTATTCTTAAATATGCAAGCGGGTCAACTGAATGATTTGTTTTTTTTTTATATTTTTACTTTACAAATTAAAGTTAGCCCTTGACTGCAATCTCACTCCAATAAGATGGAAGCGGGCTAACTTGTTAGGTGTAGGATGAAAATCCACACCTCTTTCGATTTCTACACGGCATCGGGCATCGCTTGGCCTGTCTTTGCCGGTAGTGGTAACTAGCCACGGCTGAAGCCTCCCACCGGCCAGATATAACCAATAAAGAAAACCTCAATCGGCCCAGCCGGGGCTTGGGACTATATTTTATCCCCGTATCCCCACGGGAACAGGAACTACATGGGTAAAACCGCGGGGAGAGATGATGACAGTTTTTTTTGGGGTAGGGGTAGGGGTAGGGTAGGAGTTGGGTAGGGGTGGGGTAGAGGTAGTTGAAAGTTTACATCGAGTTTCACACGGACGAAGTCGCGGGCGTCGCAAGTTGTATCTAAATTAAGAGTATGCTAATAGTAAAGCAATTTTCTAAAAGTAACAGGATATCTGCGATCATTACTTTCGGAGCTACAAGGATTTAAAAGGCGCTGCCGCGGATCTCTGAAAAATGCCCCATACAAAATTACAAATATCTTTGTTATTAGTGCATTTATGTTTATAGTTCATTTATAGAACAATGTCACGATTATTGTAAGGGAGTTAAAAATGTATGACTTTTCATATAATTACGATAAAAGAATTTTAGTACATTTTGAAATTTTATGATCTTATTTATTTTGCAAACATTTAGTCCATTTTTATTTTTTACATATTAATTAGTTAACATTGACCTTATTTATTAAAATCATCATATAAATCAATATATTCACACCTAGTCATCATCCCCATTGCAGAGGAAGGGGATATTTAAAAATATGTGTAGATAATAGTCTTACTAAAAAAAAAATAGTTTTTAAAATGTGTTATTTCAATTTGAATAACTAATTTCCATTTGTTTCTTTGAAATGAAAAAAAAATTCAAAACTAAAATTCGACTTGCACTGTTAAATTCTAATTAGCAAGGAACCACTTGTTAGAATTTAACAGTGCCGCGTTGTTGTTTTTAATCACCTGACGAATAATGAAGTTACTCATATGTTTGAATTGAATCGAAGTGTTTAACTTTGAACAATAGCAAATGCCTGTGATTTATTTCAGATCGGTGGAAATAATATTTTTTTAATGTATGATTTCCACATAAATCCTGAAGATTACCTTAATTTACCTGTAAAAGCCTGTAAAAATCTGCTCATATTCAGTGATTCGTGATGAATAAAGAGACAAATACTCCTATAGGTAAACATGTAGATAAATAGTAACAAATAAATAATTTAAAAAAAATAACACCCGACTGCCTAACCTGCTCGCACCTAGTCATCCCTCTCGCGTATTTTATATAGTGATTAATATATAACGTTTTTCTCATTGTAGGTTTTAATAATATGACCATGATATTATACCATTTTAAAATCCTCTTGATGAACCCTTGAATTTGATATCCTTATCGAATATTAAAAAAAAAAAAAATTTGTACCTTGAGTCAATAGCATCTCACAGTCGTCGTGTTGGTTTTTTTTAACTTTACCTATCTAAGAACACTTGGGATATTAAGACTAATCTAACGATATCTTAATTACGTAAATCCGTTCAGCGGTATGGAAAACATGTGGTAATGAATTACATAGGTACATGCATATGAGATACGCGCGAAAGAATAACCCTTCTTAGAGTCGGGTAAAAACAGCTTTTATGTAATTCTGTACTTACCATATACGAGTATGTGTAAACTTACCTCCTATTTTTTTATTAGTATGTAATTTAAATATCAGTGAATATTTCTATTACACGGCCACTTTATCTAACTACATCCTACATAACTTTACATTAATTAGGGAGCTTGAAATATCATTTTAATTCGGTATTTTCGAAAGTTAGGTCTAGGCTTCTTAATTTATGATCGACTGGTATTTGTGTAAAGCATGCAATGTTGCAATACTGCGGGTAATTCATTATTTAACTAAAATTAACAACACATTTTTTAACCGACTTCAAAAAAAGAAGGAGGTTTCTCAAGTCGACCGTGTACATATTTTTTAATTTTTTTTGTATGTTCGCGCATAACTTCGTCGCTTATGTACCAATTGTGATGATTCTTTTTTTGTTGGAAAGGAGATACTCCGAGGGTGGTACCATAAGGAAACCAGGATCTGATGATGGAATCCTGGAGAAATCGAGGGGAACTTTCAAAAGTTGCCAAAGGGGTGGCCCCCTTAGGGATGGCCAAAGCATTTCTTAATTTTTTCATGAAGTATTTTAAAGTACTACAACTTGGTGAAGGTCTGGAGTCGACCAGATCATGGAGCCGAAACAAGTCCCGTAGACGCGGCGCTAATGTCTTATTGGCGCCCATTGTCATTTGCTTATGGCGGTCTTATTGTCATCTGTGTAAGACGCTGTGAATTTTAGTTCAGGTTTTAGCCGCGGGACTTCTTTCGTGGCGCGGAGTCTAATTGAAATATCCGCATGACTTTCTAATAAAATAATAACTAGTTAATAAATATTATTCCTCAGAGCAAAAAGTGACAAGTAGAACTGTCATTACAATAAATTAATCTGAATCTGTGGGCGTTGTTCCGTATCTGTTTCAAGTTTCAAAATAATATAGAAATAATTTTTTTTTATGGCTATAGTATTTTTTATCTTTTAAAAATTCACAATAGCAGTCAATGTTCCTTTCGTGTCTTTTGCTGTACCAAGCAGAACTCGAACTTTGTACTTAATGATCCGTAACCGAAAGAGTTACTCGTACGAGTAATTACTATAACGAGGTCTTTCCAACTAAATCAAGGCCATACCGTGACCAATGATCATCCAAGATTGCATGAAATTGATTTTTTTTCTCTTGAATTGATTAAAGCATCAATAGCTCCACGCTATAAGGGGCCGGATTCAACACCAAGAGGTCTAGAGTTCGATCCCGCTGATGCCTGTCGGGCTATTGTCGTACTTACTCCTTACACAGTTTTGGGAGAATTCGTCATATTTAAATAAGATAAGAATTTAATAAGAAATCTATACTAATATTATAAAGCTGAAGAGTTTGTTTGTTTGTTTGATTGAACGCGCAAATCTAAGAAACTACTGGTCCGATTTGAAAAATTCCTTCACTGTTAGATAGCCCATTTATCGAGGAAGGCTATAGGCTATATATTATCCCCGTATTCCAACGGGAACGGGAACCACGCGGGTGAAACCGCGCGGCGTCAGCTAGTGGCAAATATGCTTCAAAAACACGTGGTGGACTGTGGCTAAACACTGTTTATTACTGCTCAATAGCTGATAATATTATGTTGATATGATGAAATTACAAGAGTTGGTTTCTAAAATTGGTGCGAATTACGCATCTCACGCTCTAGGCGACCACGACCACCACGTTGGCCATGGTCGCAAAAACTACGGTTGGTCTGCGACCAGATGCGGACCACAACCATGATCAATTTTTGGTCTGCTGTTCACTTACGAATTGCCCGATCAACAGGTCGTTGCATTCGCCATCACAGAACTAGTGCGCGAGCGTCCATAGCAAACTGTTAGTAGCTTGGTCGCAACGACCAATCGTCCGGGACAATTTGCAAGCCGGCCACGACCACTGGCCGCCTAGTGCACTAGTTGCCTTATGGAACGGACGTATTTGTCTCCTGCGTCCGGTCTAGCGACAACAACAATGGACGTCAGGACGCCATCTGGCTTTCGCTTAACAAGCTATTATTGGACAAATGTATACATTAATAACACTTGCTATATTCTAGCTATGAACGTTGTGATAAAAGAGTTCGTTGACCCTAGTTGAGGTAATTTTATTATGTTCTCGAATCGTGCCAAACGGGACCAACGCGACACTATTAATATATCGCAAGTAAATAAATCTTGTTAATTAACAAGAGTAGGTAATTAGAATTAATCACCAGAAAAAAAACAGGCTTTCATCTTTTTGCAAATTGAGAGAACAAAACATTTTTATCTATAATCTTATAAGTTACTAGCGGACGTCCGCGACTTCGTCCGCGTGAAACTCGATGAAAATTTTCAACTACCCCTACCCCTACTCAATTAATTTGAATATTTTATGGTTCTATCTTTTATAGTTTATTTTTTACACCTTGTGTCTTAAAAACCCAAATATCTTACGGAACCCTATTTTTTTCCAAAATAAAATTTAGCCTATGTTACTGGTGGATAATGTAGCTTACGAATGGTGAAAGAATTTTTAACATCGGTCTAGTAGTTTTTGAGCCTATTCATTACAATCAATCAAACAAACAAACAAACATACAAACAAAGTTTTCCTCTTTATAATATTTTATATTAGTATAGATAAAAAAATCTGTAGAGAGGTCAATTCTGTACATGAAATATATTTCCAAAATTGAAATTCAACGGGTGATTAGTGATCGATATTAATGCCAAAAATGCAATCAGTAAAATTTATGTCTGTCTGTCTGTATGTTCGTTATATAAACAGAAACTACTATTTAACGAAACTTGGTCCAATTATTCTTCATACTCCTGGGCAGGTTATAGTTTACTGTTCATCACGCTACGATCAATAGGAGTAGATCAGTCAAGGGAAATGTTGGAAAACTCCATTTTTACAGCGATACTACTGTAAGGACTGGATTAAAGAGGTATAAGGGCGGACGAAGTCGCGAGCTTCCGCTAGTTATGAATACTAATTAATTAACTAATTATAAGTTACGGGAACATGTGTTCATCTAACTTTCTTTAACAAAGTATTTACTTAGATGAACTTAGAATGTAATTAACTGAGTTAGTTCGACAAACTTGCCACGAAGCGATAGCTTGTTGGGGGAAGTTTTAGAAGAGAGTTTTCTAAGTTATGGCGAAATTGTTGAAGTAGAAGCGAGTTTCTTCTCTATGTTTGCTAAGAAAATTTTAATGACTGAAAATTATCTAATTCTTTTTGGAGCAGTTTCTTGGAGTTGGTAATATATTTTAACCAAGTTATGTATATAGTATATGTTAAGTATATGTTCGGTGATATTTGACGGCCTCCGTGGCGCAGTGAATTTACAAGACGGAGGTCCTGGGTTCGATCGAAAATATTTAACACCAATAAATATATCCTGTGTCTTTACACTACACACAAACATAAACTTTAAATCTTAATACACACACGTGTAACTTTAACACAATGAAACATCAATTCTATTGACGCTGTATGTATGAAAATTAGATCATGATCATGTAGTTTAGGCAGAGAGGTAAACTCTAGCGAGGCAGGTCTTATAGAAGGTAATTGGTCTGAGTATTTCGTACAGAGTATCTCTGCGTGTGGAATTAACGCGAAGGTCTAATGCATCGGTTCCCAAAGTGGTTCAGGACCCCCAGTCTACGTTGACATAAAAATGGGGGTCCACGATTCGTAAGTGGGGATCCTCGAAAATTTATCTGGTTTCATACCGCATGGGGAGTTTTCTAAATATAATAATTTGTGAATTCATTGCTTCCTTGTGGCTGAAATAACTTTTTCCCTGGACAATTGCTTTTTGTCATTCATTCACAGCACAATCAATTAATTTAATAACTAAGTAATCACTGTTTTTTTCTGACTGATCACATTCTTTGTCGAGTTTGGGATAGAAATTTAGCAGGGGGTCCACCGGAAACAGTTAAATTAGAAAGTTTTCTATGACAAAAAAAGTTTGGGAACCTCTGGTCAATTGTAACAAAAATCATAGCTCGGCCCTGCGTAGCAGCCGAGTACCTCAATGAGCAGTCCGTATTATAGAACGAGGTCACACACCAAATATAACTTGACCAGTTCGTACACAGTAGCCACTCGACAATCCTAATTAATGCTATCCATCGTCCTTTGTTTGTTATTTGTTATGTGTGACTTTATTTATGTATGAATATATTTTGACAGTTTTTTAAATCTATATGTATAACTGTATCCATATATCCCTTGGTCACGCCATCACTCGTAAACGGCTAGACCGATTTCGGTTTTTTTTATATTTTTGTTATTGTCAGAAAAAGGTTCTTATGACAGAAAAAAATTAAAACTGGGCAAAATCTGCAAGAACTGTGGAAAAGATTGCAGGAGACATTTTTTCAAAGGGATAATTAAACAAATACTTCTGCTTAAGACCCTTATTATTATTACAAGAACACTCTCCACAATAGTTGTTTTTCTTCCGCCATAGAACTTGTAAACAGATGGCCTTGTGTCGATGTTTGGAGACTTATCTCGAAGTATAATTTCCTTACATCACCATTTCAAACCTGTTCCAAATTAATAATCATAACTTTGGTGGTTTTGTTCTATTGGTGTTGTTGAGCCAAATTTAAATATTTTGTCTTGTGTTTTTGTTCAATCTATTCCCCGGAACTAGATATACCAATTGTTGTTTGATGTTTTATTGATTTTTTGATTTGGAATGGAAGTTACCTATCCGAAAAAAAAATTCACACAGTCTGCTAAGCATATCCTTTAAATACTTAATGTTAATTATACACAGTCAATAAATTACTTAAAATTGTTATATTTTTTGCATGAGAATTGTGAATGATTTTTTTTCTAAACATTTCGTACTTTATGAAAAGGAAGAACATTTTTCTTTACTATCATCGATAATAATCAAAAAGTCAGCTTTCCAACCTGTGTAAGGCTATTTTATAAAGAAACTGTATAGAAAATATTATCCTCTTAGCTATGTACACAAATAAATACTGTAGGTCACAGATTTTATACTATTAAATTTATGTTACTAATGCGTGAGAATAATTGACCGTTTGTGGCTCGCATAACGCGTCGAAACTGAGGCGAACAAAGATGGCTAATTTTATTGTAACTAATTTTATAATTTTATTTCATTTAGTCACAATAAACAACGAAAGTTATTTAAACAAATAATACCTAAATATTGTCTACATGTGTTCAAGAAGTATAAAAACTATAAATACAATAAATATATAAAGTAAGTAAACACAAAATTGTACATGTGTGCGCACAGTGGAGTACTAAATTCGGATCACTTTTTGCGGTGATTTTGTTGGCACGTAACATATCTATAGTATAAAATATCATTGTATTTGTGTATCTAAGTATTGAATAATGACAATATCGTAAAGTGCATTGTATCGTCGGTACCACCGCAGGAAGTATGCCGTCCCGGGTCAACGACCGCTGTCGCCACCATGCTAAATGTTTTTACTTTTTTTTTTGTTCCTGTAGTTTTATTTCTGACCCGGGCCAGATTCTTGGCTATTGCACCACGACGGATACCGGTATTTTCTTTGCACGAGATACAACTGCGTTACGAGTGCCGACCGGAGTAAAGGGCGATTTAAATATCGCCGATGCACTTAGTTCGTTTGATAGTTTCAAAATGGTGTGCTCTTTAATAGGCCGTAAGGCCCTCAAAATAGGCAATGTGTGTCTGAACGAATGGACTGTTTATGATGCGTTTTTTTTTTGTTTGAAGGGTGATTTTCTCATCATCATATCAGCCTATGAACGTCCACTGCAGGACATAGGCCTTTTGTAGTTTTGTAACTGTTAAAACAACACAATCCTGACTCGCTTCTTCTATTTTATTATATGATGAATGTGAACACTGATTACAGTACAAAAATGCGTAACGTAGCGATTTCTCGTGATATCCCGTAGAAAAATACGCTGTATATTGTATATCCCTAAAATGGCTACCTCTCAAAGCCAAATCCAAATTCCATAGTTGTCCATGGTAGGAGCATGAACTGACAAAGACCACAGGCTATTGGAACAAAAGTAATTCCCATAAAACGGACATCGCAACTACGGAACCTATTACGCGTAACTCGACACGCACTTAGTCGTTTTTTTTAGATATAAAAATAAGTATCCAAATTCATTTTACAAGTCTGAATTTCCCATTAATTGATTATGAAACACGGCTAAAACTCACGTGATATTAGGTCGGAGTATGCCCCACTAGTTTCGAACCCATACGGGGCCCTTAGTCATGAGCTGGTTCTTGCATCGCGGCACGATCCAAACTGCCGTGTTTCATAATCAATTAATATGAATAACACTCACGATAGTTCAAATTCTGAATTTCCCGTTACATACGGAATAATCTATCATGATTGTACCATACGAATCAAAACAGACCGGTCTATTTCTGTCGCACAGCTTCTAAATTATAATTTTAAATGGTCTATGCGACGTATAAACTAGGTGCTAGCAAAGTGAAATGTTTTACAACCGTCAGTTTTGATAACCTATTTATATGTATACTCGAGGATAAAGTGATTAAGTTTGACCAGCATGATAGCACAGATAATGGGACAATGTTTCAAGTTTGATGCGGGACGACCCCTCTCCCTCTACTACATGACCAGGCCTCCATATAAGGGAGGCTTGGTCATATACTTTCTTTTTCTCTTTACGAGTTAGCTAAGCCAAGGCCTAAGCTGCGGTATAGATGTATATAAAATGTCGTATAGAAACCGAAAGGAGTGTAGATTTTCATCCTACTCCTAACAAGTTAGCCGCTTCCATCTTAGATTGCATCATCACTAACCAACAGATGAAATTGTAGTCAAGGGTTATCGTTGTATCGTTGAGGACTCACGACATCTTTTCGTCTAATATTCCTCAGTGCCTGAAGACGAAAGTCTTCGAACACTGCGTGTTGCCAGTGCTGACTTAGCTACGGATCCGAGACCTGGTCGCTAACTGTGGCAATCATAAAAAGGCTCAAAGTCACTCAGCGGGCGATGGACCGAGCTTGGGGTTTTTCTGCGTGATCGAATCAGAAATGAGGAGATCCGCAGAAGAACTGAAGTCACTGATATCGCTCAGCGAGACGCGAAGCTGAAGTGGCAATGGACAGGACACATAGTTGAAAGAGCCGATGGATGTTGGGGTCCCAAGGTGCTGGAATAGTGACCCGGTACCAGAAAGCGCAGTAAGGTTGACCCCCCACTACGAGACTCGGACCGAAGACATCAAGCGGGTTGCAGGGAGCCGCTGGATGCTCGCGGCTCGAGACTGTTTTGTTTGGAAGTCCATGCAAGAGGCCTATGTCCAGCAGTGGACGTCCATCGGCTGACAATGATAATGATGATGATGAGAAAAATATCGATAATGTAAAATGATCGATAGATGGATTATGTAACAAGTTTAAACGAAATCGACATTATGTTTGTCCGTCACTCATAAACTTTGTATCACTGTTAAATGGTGGAACTCATCGAATCGTTGCATATTTTTAAACATCAAAGCTATATTAAAGTGATCAACTAGATAAACGTATGGTGTTATTGATAATTTGTAAACAAAAAGCTTATAGTTTAAGAGCCAGGCACGGCAAGTTCTTCGTCATTGCATAAAAGATTGTCAGCTCATGATTTTACTATTGATAATGATTTTACTAACACTAAAGAAACTAAGAATTTGGAACAAAGTGATTGATATTAAGAGGTTGTGGGTATTATAATTGTTTATCATTTACGATCTCACGAAGCCAAATGTTTGACTACTGAGGATATATTTAATTACGTTCTTCCTTACAATCCACAGAATAATAATGCGTTAAATTATAGGCAGTATGTAGCGGTTCACAATCTTTCAACAGTTCACAACCTGGCGAGATTAATTATAATCTAATGGTATTTACAATTTTACGGTGTCATAATTATGTCATATATACTATGTACTATTGGCTGACAAACTATCGTTTGTATTATGACAAAGTTCTAGCCGTCGCAGGCTCTCGGTCTATTACCGCAAAGAGCAAACTGCGTCACTTCAGGGCCGGCCAGACTAATCTGAATTTAAAATTATCTTAGAATCGTAAATAAGAAAATACACCTATCAGTTACGACATTTTATTACGACTAGCTGTTTTCTTTTTTCAACTTGCAAAGATTTTATGGTTTCATCGAACCTGGGACTAAAAGCTGTACTCGCAACTTCGCTCACGTTTTAATTTTTTTTTTCCATATCCATGAGAGAATTTATTTTTAGTGGAATGTGCCATTACCTACCCCCTTCTATTTAGGATAAATCGATTGGACTATAGAGTCTCGTATAACTTGGGGACTAGAGACTAAACTGTCAGACAAGCCGTTTAATATTTTTTTTATGAAACTCCTAACAGCAAAGCACACTAATCGGAATCGTAACATAATCGCCTCGCCACGGGAGAAGCTCACGAACCGTGGTTTTTTTTTATTCTGTATATACTAGCAGATGCCGCGCGGTTTCACCAGCATAATTCCTGTTCCCGTTGGAATACGGGAATAAAATATAGCCTATAGCACTCGGATACCTAACAGCGAAAGAATATTTCAAATCGGTTCAGTAGTTTCAGAGCCTATTCAATGTAAACAAACAATAAATCTTTCCTCTGTATAATATTAGTATAGATAAGCAAGCGCTTAGCTGCAATCAATTTTGACGGCCACCGTGTGGTAGGCGCGGTGGCTTCGGCCGTGGCTAGTACCACCTTACCGGAAAAGACCTTACCGCTTCCATCTTAGATTGCATCATCACTTACCATCAGGTGAGATTGTAGTCAAGTGCTAACTTGTAAAGAATAAAAAAAAATCACGCCTGATGGTAAGCGATGATGCAGCCTACGGTGGAACGCGCTTTTCTAGAAGGTACTCTTGACTTGAAGATACCAATATTGAAGGTGGTAGGAAAAACGGAAGCTGGAGGAGCATTCCTCGTCATTGCAGTGCGCTATTTGGTAACGGTCCTTTACCGAGTAGTCAAGTGTGCTGTGACCCTAACCGTGGAGTTACTGACGCATGAATTATCAACCCGGAAGAAACGACAACTTCTCGTAAATAAAACATTATAAGGGAGTTTATTTTTACACAACGAACAGCTATTGGTAGGCGTATTGTATTTAAATGAGATTATAAAATAACTAGCGGACGCCCGCGACTTCGTCCGCGTGGAAATCAGTTTTTCACGAATCCCGCGGGTACCATGGATTTTTCCGGGATGAAAGTAATCCCTATGTGTTAATCCTGAGTAAAATCTATTTCCATTTCAAAGAAGATGGTCCAAAATTTGTTTGGAGCCCAGGATCAGTCATTGTACTCTGACGGAAATAAAAGAAACTATTTTTTTTAACTATTTTTGATTATACAAATACGAATTTACTTTAATTCTTTTAAAATAATATTCATTCTCTCCCAAGAAATGCAACACTAGTATGGGTAATAATGGCGGATTGATGACGTTTTCAATGCAGTAGTCGATTTGACGTTTGCTGTCAATTGTCGTGTCATAGTTGCTATAAGGGCGCCATCTAGATATGACTCAAAAACTTGGGTTTTAATTTTATTTATTTATTTTTATTTAGTTAGATTTATTTACTTGTTTAGATTTTAACAAATCCTTGTATTTTTTTTAATTTTAATGATACGGGGTGGACCTTAAATGGACCATTTTTCAGCCGCTTCAGTAGCCGCAGCGTAAAGGAGGAACATACATACCTACACACTTATATATAAATATACACACACACACAAACTTTCGCCTTTATAATATTAGTGTGATGTGATTAGTATGATTATGTTAGTTACGTTAGTCCTTGACTGCGATTTCACCTGATGGAAGTTTGTGCAAAGATGGTAGATAGAAGTAAATACTTTGGTATTTATATCGAAAACAGCCAATTAGCCATCCCCAAAACCAGTCAAGTAAGTCAGTCAGTTAAACTGATAACTCCGCCATAGTTAGTACGTTGATAGTAACCCCTTCCGTGTCTGACAAAAAACGGCAAAATTGATTACAACTGCCTAAGGGTGCGTCCAGACCTGACGTAAACTCTCAACTTAACCGCCGGCGTTATAAAGTTTTCTGTTATTCCAAGTTTTGTTTTTTACAAGCTTTATAACGGTGATGTGTCCAATACATTATAGTAATTACTAAGAAATAAACGATTATTATTATTATTATTAATTAAATATTAGTGCAGTTACCACAGAACAGACAGCCGTAACATATATATATATATATATATCCTCGCTTGTGTGGCGGTTACAAATTACAATACAATATCTAGTGTGTAAATTCTACTTACATACATTTTATTTTTTATTCAAGGGCGCAGGTGTTATGCGCACCACGGCATGACTAGAGATAAAAATAAAATGTTGACATATAGTGGCGCAATAGAAATAATCGCTCTCTTTGTCTTTGTTGGTCTGGTTGCCGTGAAACGAAAGAGAGTGATATATTTTTAAATAGCCGCTATTGGTAAACAACAATATGTCTTGCTGTCTTAGCTTTACAGCCATAAAATATTAAAAAGAAAAAAAAATACGTAATTCCTGTACGGTGCTATATTCACGCGCACTTGTCATTTCTGCTGCCTTGTTATTAGTATTATGTACTTAATCATACAAGCGCTGAAACCTGCTTAAAAGCTAGCGACTGAATTTACGTTAAGTGTGGTCGCGCCCTAAACCCTAACAATGAGGCCTTGAGTGGTAGCGTTAAGCGCCAGTGTTTGTAAACTATACGCTCGGTTGATTTGTATATATGGCGGGCGTAAAATAAAAGCAGATAGCGATTTTTAAATCATGTACTTTTAATTTTTATTAACGAAACTGAAAATAGAATATTAACATTATAATATTTTCTACCTAGTGATCACTTTGAAGTCGGTGCGAAGTATACTCTATTGAAGGTACGCGCAATAACTCGTTCTATATTTTGTTTTGTTCTTGTTGTATTAGTATCGGCACAGAAGACATATATGTAAAAGTACCTAGTATCGGCATCGCTTATGATCTTGTACCATACCTTGTTATTGTAATTTTATTATAGTACGTACTCCGCTAATCTAGTAATAAAGTTATCGTATCTACATAATAACAGTAATTAAGTGAATTACATCTGAGAGCATCTGAGTTGTTTTGTGACATTGGTATGTTAACTTCTAGGCTACATTTGACATTTTTCAAGTATCAAGATATCAAGATCCAAGATTATTTCATAGAACTAATGAATAACGGATGAGGGCATACAGGGTGCTCGGGAGTACTTCCCATAACTTCAAGGTGTTGACGAGTCCACTTATAGGAGCCGAAGTGCATAAATAATATTTTTTTAACTAAAAAACTAAAACTTTTTATTTTTTTAACAAAGTAATTCAAATAATTCCGACTATCCATGTAACACACGCCTTTATCTATCCTTGCATTTTAAAATACGTGAAACTTGGCTACGTTGTAATTATAAGGATGATAAGGGCCACATTTTAAGATCTATTTACTAAATAAATATTATATACCCCGAAAATATTAATTTTAGAACATATGTTCCTTGAACATTTTAAATTAGTTTTCGGTAAAGAATATAATCCCAGAGTTATGGGAAATACTCCCGAGCATCCTGTATATTCAGGAATGCCGGATCTTAGACCATTTGGTAATTGGCAAACATCAATAGATCTGTATTTCCTCATATATTTTATTTGCTTTCACGGAAATCAACAGAATCTGATTGTAGACAATAAATTATTTGTAATTTGGCTTGTTTGTTTGTGTTTATATGTGGATTAGCTAACGCGTGATCACTGTAGGTATGCCTACTTATGTTGTTTATCCCCAAATGTTTGATACTGCGCAGTAGTTATTTGTTTTTGGCTAACGTCAAAATTATTAAAAGAAAGCACGCGACACCGTGCGTGTGATGTTTTTTTTTTAAAAAACTCCCTATAAAAATGGCTATATTAATACAGCATTAAGCGTAGGTATATTGTATAATCTATCTCCAGCCCAAAATCCAACCAAATTGGTCCAGTAGTTGCTCGGTACAGTAATACACACACAAACGATCGGGTTGTTTATAATGCTAGCCGCTCATCATACAATAAATCCACGTGCCTGCAGCGCTAACGGCAGGACATCCGATAAAACTGATCGTGTGGTGGTCACGATGTGCATGATGTCATGACTTATTTGATGGTTAGTGACTAGCATAATACACCCACTGACTGTCAGGTCAGCAAAATAATAAGCATCAGAGTGTTTTTTTTTAAATCTTTACAAGTTAGCCCTTGACTACAATCTCACCTGATGGTAAGTGATGATGCAGTCTAAGATGGAAGCGGGCTAACTTGTTAGGAGGAGGATGAATATTCACACCCCTTTCTTTTTCTACACGGCATCGTACTGGAACGCTAAATCGCTTGGCGGTACGTCTTTGCCAGTAGGGTGGTAACTGGCCACGGCCGAAGCCTCCCACCAGCCAGACCTGGACAAATTAAGAAAATCTCAATCTGCCCAGCCGGGGATCGAACCCAGGACCTCCGTTTTTAAGGACCAGGACCACCTCCAAAAGAGGTGTTTGCTTTGCTGACAGGTCTTTTGCGTTTGCTCAGTTCGTAGCAAGAACTACATAATTCCTTCAAATTAAAGCATGCTTCTAGTGACTAGGAAGGAGAGCTTTAATTTGTAGGAATTATGGAGTTCTACTATGTTCTACTAGAAACTAGTCAATAGATAAATATTAATTTCATATTATCATCTTTAACAACCCATAGTCGGCTCATTGTTGAGCACGAGTCTCCTCTCAGAATGAAACGGGTTATGTTAGTATTAATAATTAGGCTAATCCACCAATCAACCGACCAACAACCTAATGAGGATTGGCAGAATTTACACACGTAGACGATTAAGGAAATTCTTAGGTATGCAGGTTTCTTCACGGTTTTAGAGACGTGATATTTAATTTCTTAAAATGCACTTAACTGAAGAGTTTGAGGTGCATGCCCTGGTAAGATTTCGAACCTACACGCTCCGAATCGAAGTCATATCCAGTGAGCAAATACGGCTTTTAATTTTGAATATAATAATAATAATAATAAAATCCTTTATTCAGCTAAAAAAAACAAATTGAAAAAATTAAGAACAAATTAAAAACTAATACTAACAGAGCTTACAAGCTACTTACAGATACCTACTTAAATTACAAAGTTCCGCTGTCTGTACTTAGTATAATAATATAATAAAAAAATTCAGCTGAATGGGGCGCTGCCTCAGCTCGATACTAGTTGAGAGCTGTAGTGCTGATTTTCAGGCATGACCCCAGGGTGAGCTCACGGACCGATCGGACATACTTTTGCGGCGTCGCTAACAATAATTATTAAATAATAAAATTATATAAAATAATATACGATTAGTAATAATAGGTACATATTAATCTTACATCACCAAGCCCTACAGAAAAGTTTAGGAGTATTAATAAATAATAAATGGGGGGGAGGGGGGGATACTAATAAAGAAAAAAATATACTTATTAATATATGATTAAAATTAACTTAATAATTGTTATATGCACGTAGCGAAATCTTAAAAGTCAATCTAGTCATTAGCATTATAGTTTTAGCACGAGTTTAGGTCACTTACCATAGTAAAGTTGTTTACGGATATCAAAATAGTGTAACGTCGCACAATGTTTTGACGGCCTTCGTGGCGCAGTGGTAAGCGCGTTGGACTTACAAGACAGAGGTCCTGGGCTTGATCAACGGGTAGGCCGATTGAGGTTTTCTCTGGTCCACTAACTGGTCCAGGTCTGGCTGGTGTAAGTCATCGGCCGTGACTAGTTACCCTACCGGCAAATACGTACCGACAAGCGATTTAGCGTTCCGGTACTATATTGTAGAAACCGTTTTTCATTTCCATCTTAGATTGCATCATCACTTACCATCCGTTAAGATTATAGTCAAGGGCGAACTTGTAAAGAATAAAAAAAACGTTTTAAACCGGAAATTCGTCAACGTTTCTACTGCGTCACAAGACTGATAGATAATAGTATTTATAAAAAATCGTATGCCTCTCGCACCGACTTCTACTTAGTACTAACCATAATAGCCATTTTTAACCGACTTCTAAAAGGAGGAGATTCTCAATTTGATAGGTATTTTTTTATGTATGTACAATGTACATCGATTACTCGAAGACGCCTGGACCGATTTCAGAAATTCTTTTTTTCGTTTTAAACGGTATACTCCACTTGGTCCCATTGCCATCATGTCAAAATCTGATGATGAAATCCTGGAGAAATTTAAGGGAACTTTCAAAAATTATATAGGTGCCTAATGTGTTCGTAAATTTTTCCATTTAGTACTTTAAAGCACTATAATTTCATGAAGGATGATGGGGCCACAATACAGACGAGGGAATTCAAAGATTTACAGCAGTTACCTTGTGTTTGGACTTGATTAATTTGTATTAATGAGAACTTTCTACATAGATAAGTTGTGACTGTTATTAAGGGTCTGGTGATGAAGACCAAGGACAATTAAGGGAACTCCTTAACGGTTTTCGTTTATGACTATCAAAATTGGGGACTAAGGGTAGTCTAACTGGTGGTAGAACCGGTGGTAGAATCTTTACAAATAGTCAACTGACGTGTCAAAAGTGCTTGTAAACTGAGCCTACTTGAAATAAATGATTTTTGATTTTGATTTTGATTTTGGTATGAAATCGATGCAGTTTTAAAACCCGATACTGGTCATTCACCAACAAAACTCATGCTAAGGTCGATCAGTGAACTGGTAGCCACATCGATCGATCAGTCCACTAATATAAACGATATACTTAGTTAAAATATATAGATTTGTAATATTGGAACTCGAATATAACTTATTCTAATCGCAACCATTATTTATTGTTATAGATTTAATTGAATATTCAATTTCGCTTGATTGTCATTCAGATAACATTTCTATGTGTTCATATTGTCTAGAGCCTGGACGGCCAGACCTTCGTGATTTAGATTAAAGTATCTTATAATACGTTCTTGGTTTTGGTTACGGGGGAAATCTCTTTTTGAGATACCCAACTTATTAATCGACCCGATAATACTTATCCAGTAGAACCTGCTCGTTGCCCACCCTCAGAATATTTTGCTCCGGGAAAAAATCGCCTTGCCGTGCTCCTGCCATACAAATAGGTATCTAATTGTTGTAAGCAACTATGGAGCCTATATTTGACCATGTTGGCATTAGGATGTACCAGGTGTCAATGATCGAGAACTCGAGACCAATCGTTCAAATATAAAGCGTATGACTTTACGTTTTCTTTCAATTCAATTTATTTATCAATTCAATTTTTTCTTTGAAAAAATATGAGATATCACTATCCCAACACATAGTTTTATGGTAGTCTGCGACCCGGCAGCCTTGAAGTATTTTTTTTAATTAACAAAACATAATATATACCTACATTAATTATGCATTTAGTGAAAAGTTATGAATTTGATTTACAAGCAGACACGATGTGCAAAGATCTTAACAAGCCGTGATAGCTATAGTGGATATGACCTCTGCCTTCGATCGGAGGCCGTAGATTCAATTCCAGTAGGTACGGGGCATGCACCTCCAACTTTTCAGTTATGTGCACTCTACGAAATTAAATATCACGTGTCTCGAACGGTGGAGAAATAACATCGTGAGGAAACCTGCACACCTGTGAATCAATCCGCTTTAGGCCAGCGTTGTGGAATATTAGGATAACCCCTCTCATTCAGAGAGGACACTGGTACTCATCAGTGAGCCGAATATAGGTTGTTAATGATAATGATGATGATGATAGATCTTTAACGATATATGACAAATGGTTGCTTGATCCAAATTTCATACTTACCTATGGTAAGAGACATGCTTTCACCTTTTTATTAAAAGACGCAGGTCTAACCACTACAGGCTCTCAAAATATTTAATATTCTGTCATAACGTGTTTACGACCGTTATTGGTTTTACGATGTCATTGTCATTAAATTTTGTCATACGTAACCAAAAGTTGTATGTAAATTTTATTTAATGAAAAAAAAATGTGTGTCTACCTTTTCCGTATTATGGCTTTATTATACAGATTATATCTAGTCGTTTGAAGTAAGTTGTTTGTTTGATTTTTTTTTTTATCTTTATTTTAAGGAGCTGAGTCCATTTTGGACTAAGCCGCTCCGTAAGGCCGCCTTTGTATTTATTCTAATTTTATAATTTCATTATCATCATTATCAACCCATATTCGGCTCACTGCTGAGCTCGAGTCTCCTCTCAGAATGGTCCAATGGGGATCGGCAGACTTCACACACGCAGAGAATTAAGAAAATTCTCTGGTATGCAGGTCTCCTTATTTCTTAAAATGCACACAACTGAAAAATTGGAGATGCATGCTCCGGACCGGATTTGAACCCACACTCTCCGGAAGCGGAGGCAGAGGTCAGATCCACTGGGCTATCACGGCTTCAACGGCTTTTATAATTTAATCTAAATTTAATTATTTTTCTCAATAATTTTTCTATATGTATAGCTGTAGCGCTCGGGCCTCCTAATCGAGGTTGGGCCAGGGCATTATTATAGCCGCCTCTCTTAGTGCAGGAAATCTTAGTAGTACTTCCCATCGCACTGCCTCGTTTCTGACACACTCCAACAACACGTGGTAGATGTCTTCCGGCCAATTAGGTGACGGAACTTTTCCCACCAGGAAACCAAACGTGTTAGTTGGCATGTGTCCAGGTCGGAGTCGCAGGGTATCTACAACGTCTGTTCGGCTAAGAGATCAGTTGTTAATCCAGCTACTAAAAGGTATACTGGTTGGATGGCGATGGTACGAAACCATATTGTCCCATATTCGGCTTTCGAGATTTAAGTACACTTGTAAGTAGCTCCGCTACGCGTCAATCCATTCGCACATAGTTTAGCTCCATAAGAAAGAAAGAGATAGCATGTTCCCCACTTTCTTACAGGCGTCCGGTATAGCTGTCATTCGTTTTCGTGCGTGCGCGACTATCGCATGTAGTTGAAATTAAATAAATTTCTCGTGTTTTTTTTCTGGTTATTACTTAACTTATTTTATCAAACAAAGAATACGGATAAAAAGTGGAAAGGCTGTGTAAGAAAATATGAAGAAAAATTAGGACGCCAGTGTTATGAATTCATTACAGTTCATACAGCGAGGGTATGTAACAAAACCTTTGAAAATCTATTCTTCTTTATTAGTGTCGGCTGCATAATAATTTCATCTCTGATCTAATACGTGATATTAGACCGTAGAAAACAAGCTTAGAGTGTTATGAATTCATTACAGTTCATACAGCGAGGGTATGTAACAAAAACCTGTAAAAAATATTTTTTTCTTTATTAGTGTCGGCTGAATAATAATATCTCTGATCTAATACGTGATATTAGACTGTAGAAAGCAAGCTTCGAGTCAATACGAGATATTGACCAACAGCAATATAAAAAGAGTTAATACGAGATATTAACCGTTCCTTTATTTTCCATCTTAAATTATCTAATTATGCGTGATGAATCACCCCCTCCCTCGCCTCGTTCTCCGCAGTTAACAAAGCGGTCTATAGTTTCCGTGGTGTGTAGTGCTATCTCGATTGAGCTTGAGAGACGCGATGGGTCGACGTCAGCACCAACTGTGCTGCAGAAAATTTGGAAAGCCACATATCCTCAACCCAGAAATCCGATACGGTCTAGTGGCTAGGATATCTAGCGCTCACCCAGGAGGCTCGGGTTTGATCCCCGGTGTCAATAACCAAGCCAATAAATCTACCGGCAGTACTAAAAAATATATGCGACGCGAGTAAGCTTATTGAGGGCTTGCATTTCTTGAAGACAGAGACTACGAGGTCTCTTCTCACGCCGATGCAAATATGATGATAGATAAGTCTATTATTGAACCCTTTAAGATCAGGAAGCGAGACAATCTTTTATTTGAGGACGATTTAAATGAATTTCTATATACGTCTCGGGGCATTCAAAAGATGGGAAACTCATTCACTCATCGGTATCGCCAAGCGATTTAAACCCCAGGCCCTCCCTGCCGCGTACATTCCGGCTACCGCGGCGGTTGTCAACCGCCACCGGTGTCTGACGACGTTCCAACCGCAGACTGCTTGCGGGCACAGAACACCAACGCCACCGCCATCGACGTTTCAACGTCAGAAGCAGGCGAGGTCGGCGGAGTCGAAGCAATAAATTCACAGGTACACGCTGGTTGATTAAAACATTTCACTAAGGCTTGCTAGATTACTGATCATAAATCTGTTCTGGATAACATTTCTGGATATAAAATTCCATTTATTAGGGTGCCTGTTCAGGACCCAACATTTACCGACTACCCGAAGATTTCTCCTTCTAAAGGTGACTTGTCTTTCATCGATTCTGGAATAGCGCGTTTGATTAATTAACAAGCTATTCATAGATGGAACCGAGTGAGTGAGGGGCTATCTTCAAACAAATCTATCTTCAAATATTTTTAATATCCCTAAAAGTAATGGTGAAAACGTCTTACTTTGAATCTAAAAAAGCTTAATAAGTTTGTGCAGGTGGTGCATAAGTCACTTAACAATTGAAGATGAATGGCAATAAAATTAAAGACCAAAAATTGGTCTATGGAAATTGTTATATGGTGAACTTCGATCTCAAGGAAGCGTAGTTTTTGGTGCAAATCCATAGAAATCATAGAAAGTAATTAAGATTTTATTTTGAAGGTATTCTTTACGAACTCTTAGTACCTATACCTTTCGGTTTATGCACCCCATGCTTTTGCTACCGACCCCATCTTATGAAACCGGTTTTATCTTGCTTACTTTCTCAGAGATTTAAGTCGGTGTTCTATTTAGATGATAGTTGCTACATTAGCAACAACTACGAAGATGGTATTAAAAAAGCAAAAAATAATATAAAATTGCTATCTACTCGCCGATTTGTAATCAAGTATAAAAAAAGTAATTTTGTTCCAAGTAAGGCCCGTCAAATCATAGGATTTGTCATTAATTCTGCAAATATGACTTTGAAATTACCGTGTAAAAAAAAAAAAAATCTTTAGAACGAACTTAATATTTGGCTTTGATACAAAACGATGATTATGATCGAAAGATTGTTGACATCCATGATGACCTTGTATAAAATAAAAAAAAAAAAAAAAGGATCTTCATCAAGGATCTATTGACAGTAAACCCAATCAAACCTAGCAACTTTAATCTTGAAATTCTTGGTGACGCTTCTTATAAGCCTGGGGTTCTGCCTGCAAATAAGAAATAATAGGCGGTTCTTGGAATAAGTATGAACGTCAATTTGGAAATACTAGCAGTGTTTTTCGGGCTTAAGTCCTATGCTGACGGGTGTTTTAATAGTCATATACTATTACGTAATAAGACAATACGACAGCTGGGTGGAGTGTAATATCCACGTCTTAATTAAATAGCTCGTCAAAATTGAATATGGTGTGGAGATCAAAAATTTTCGTTTTTGCTTCTTATATCAAATCTTCTCACGATGCTGAAGCTGACTTTAAATCTAGAAATATCGATATTGAATGGGAATTGCATATATTAGTGGTAAAGTATGGCGAAACTGAGATAGATCTCTTTGCTTCACCGATAAATACAATTTTTAATTTTTACCTTTTAATGTGGATGTTTTTACAATAAGATTGGAAAATGTATTTCTTTTTTTATACATTTCCACCATTTTCACTATATTAAAGGCCCTGCTAAAGTTATTAATGATCAGGAGTCTTGGAATATTTGGGTCCAAAAATTGGCTGTGTTTTTCGGTTTCTTTTAATCTCTTATGGTGGATGATGTACTAATACCACTTAACAAGTATTTACCTTCCTCTAATTTCAGGGAAACTTAACACCTACTACCTCTTCATCAAAGCATTTCCCTGGTGGCGAGTCTATTATCTGGCAAGCTTTCGCCAAACAACAAGTCAGCTCAGCAATGACTGCGATTCTTACTTCCTTGTCGAACAGTAGCTACGAAATCTCAGTATACTTCTAGCTTTAAACAGTGGTGGACCTATGGTGATACTAAAAGTATAGATCCGTTTGACATTTGATCCTTTCCGTTTGATTGCTTAGGAAAGGGATGCTCATATGGTTCTTGAAATAGTCATCATTCAGCATTTATCTCTTATTTATTACCATAAATAAGGTGGGCCATGATGAACGAGTAAAGAGGTATCTTAAGGACGTCTTCAAAATTAAACCGACCATTCCTAAGTATGACGCTACATGGGACCCGACCATAGACCTTAACTACCTTGCTAACTTGTACTCTCAATACTCGTAACTTCCTTAGTTGGGAACAGATCGCTAAAAAGTTAGTAATTCTATTAGCATTGTCCACTAGACAAAGGTGTCAAACATAAGCTTTAATTAGGATTAAAAATATTAAGATCAATAATATAGGATTGTCATAACCATTAGCGATATTATTAAAACCTCAGCTATTGGGCGACCACAACTCGGCCTTCTTAATTTTACACAACGTTCAAAATTTTGTCCAGCAAATACTCTCGTATCTTACATATCCATGACTTCGTATACCAGATGTAGTCAAGATGATAGACCTTACTGTCAACCAAAAAGCCTGTTCATCCTGCTTCGTCCCAAACTATCAAACGATGGAAAAAGCGAGTGCTTACAGTTAGTGGCATTGATACGACATTGTTTAGTGCGCATAGCACTCCTCATGCGCTTACTTCTACTGCACTACGAGTAGCAGGCTAATTTATTATCTTGGACGTATGCTAGTGGACATTATACGAAATTGAGATTCTATGTAAAAATGTCATCCGGTACTTACAGGTGGGTATCACACAGTAGGTAAATGACATTTTGTCAATTGATTTGATGTTTATTTTAATAGGTTGATAATGAAAACCAAAATAGTGAATAGGCCAGCTGGCGTCAGACTAAACACTTAAAAAAAAAAAAAAAAAATAATAATAATAATAATAATAGTAATGACCCTTTGATTATTAATGATTCTAGTTTTGTTAATGCGTTACGAGTATTTAATGTTTCGCCTTATTAACCTTAAAAAAAAAAAATATGATTTAATCTTTCTAATTTAATGAATATTTTTTAGAAATAGTAGGTATATTTATTACATATTACATATATACCAATAATTTTATTTATAATCAGGTTTGATTATGGTTTTATGTTTTATCTCCAACATTTCCTTCTTCTCTGAACATCTTACAAGTGTACTTAAATCTCGAAAGCCGAATATGGGACAATAAAATGATCAAACGAACTTACCAAGTGAAGTTCGATCTTGATTGTCCCATATTCGGCGAAGAGATTTAAGGTCCCTCCCATCCCCGTCTTTAATAATATCTTATAGATATTATGTACCCGAAATATCAATGTTGGAGACCAGGTAATTCTCTAAACTAAATGACAGCTATACCGGACGCCTGTAAGAAAGTGGGGAACATGCTATCTCTTTCTTTCTTATGGAGCTAAACTATGTGCGAATGGATTGACGCGTAGCGGAGCTACTTACAAGTGTACTTAAATCTCTTCGCCGAATATGGGACAATCAAGATCGAACTTCACTTGGTAAGTTCGTTTGATCATTTTATTATATGTTTGTAGTATTACTAGTGGACGCCCGCGAATTCGTCCGCGTGAAACTCGATGTAAACTTTCAACTACCTCTACCCTACCTCTACCCTACCCCTACCCTACCCCTACCCTACCCCTACCCTACTCGTACAAAAAAGTATAAAAAAAAAGTAAAAAATATCCTATGTCCTTCTCCTGGCTCTAAACTACCTCCCTGCCAATTTTCAGCTAAATCAGTTCAGCCGTTCTTGAGTTATAAGTGGAGTAACTAACACGACTTTCTTTTATATATATAGATGTTGAGTTTTTTAAAACCCTGTGCCATCTTAATAATTAAATATATAACAAAATTTAGCGAACTCTGTTCAGCCATTTTCTGTAAATCTTTATAAGTAACTAGCGACTTCGTCCGCGTGGAAATCTTTTTTCTACTATTTTTCGTTCAAATTGCAAGACCTCCCCGACCCTGTCGCAAAATCCGTTCTCAGCATACGTAAACTATAAACTACCTCCCTGCCAAATTACATTTTTATACGTCGTTTTCTCTTTCGCAATCTATATCAATTTAGATTGACATTTAGACATGAAGACATTTTTTCAAATTAACAAGAAAACTAAATCAATAAGGACTTATTAATTGGAGAAGATATTATTGGTTAAATAAATACCTTATCAATCCATGTTCAAAACAAATAAGACATTCTTATCTCGGATGTCACGCTAGTCGTCAGTGATGCATTTGAACCTTTCGACCTTAGATGTATTTAATGGAACTTCATTTCAAAGGCGCCATTTTTTAAATAGTGGTCTTGGTTTGTAATTATTTGTTATTTAAGTACAATATATTATTTTACTATTTTTTTTTAACTAGCGGTCGCCCGCGACTTCGTCCGCGTGGAATTTAGTTTATCACAAATCCCGTAGGAACCATGGATTTTTCCTGGATGAAAAGTAGCCTATGTGTTAATCCAGAGTAAAATCTATTTCCATTCCAAATTTCAGCCAAATCGCTTAAGTCGCCACAGCGTAAAAGAGGAACAAACAAACTTAAACACTTTCATACTTAAACACAAACTTTTGCCTTTATAATATTAGTGTGAAGTGTAATAATGTTAGTGTGAAGTGTGATGTAATTATTTTTCTTTAAGAAAATCGGAGAGCCAGAATGGATACGAATAGCTAAAGACAGGAAAAAAAGTAGAGGAGGATTTTGTCTGTGCAAGACAAGCTGTTTGAAAGGGAAATAAATCGAATGAAAAATTACTATTGTAGCTAGTTGTTAACCTATTTTTAATTACTTTGTTAGCAAGTAGGTACTTTACTTGTATATGTTAATTCGTTCCTTCAATCTGAGGATGCAAAAAATATCTAAGGATAATAATTTATTTGTAGGATTCTAAACCTTGCTCCTGCTTTACGCTTCTGTACGATCTTTTAAACTAGGTTATGCAATGGATTTTTTCAGTTTTCATCTAATAGACAAAATTACTATAGACGAAAGTTTATACGTTTTCGACGATCTCTCCGGTGCAATTGCTAATGTTGTAGTTTTTGGGTGGGTTCGACTTCCAATGATCCTACCTCGGGATATTTTTTTATTTTATATTTTCTATTTTGGCTCTGATCTGGTCTAGTCGTAGAAATCGGTCGTGGCTAAATCGGCGGTACGATATCGTATAGAAACCAAAAGGGGTGTGGATTTCATCCTACTCCTAACAAGTTAGCCCGCTTCCATTTTGCATTACATCATCACTTACCATCAGGTGAGATTGAGGAGGAGGAGGATTTGAGGCCGTCAAAACCTAAAACTCCTGAAACAACCCTTTTCTATTTCCCATACAAAAGTTTAAGAGTCAATTATAGATCTTAAGGGTAGGGTTTGGGTGGGGTAGGAGAAGGGTAGGGTAGGGGTAGGGAAGAATTGCACATAAGTCAAAGCTAAGCTTGTCCGGGTCCGCTAATAGTATCCATACTTAAATTATAAAACTGAAGAGTTTGTTTGTTTGCTTGAACGCGTTAATATCAGGAACTACTGGTCCGATTTGAAAAATTATTTCAGTTTTAGATAGCCTATTTATCGAGGAAGGTTATTATCCCTGTATTGTTACGGGAACGGGAACCACGCGGGTGAAACCGCGCGGAGTCAGCTAGTAATAAATAATTTGTTTTAAGGTTTTCCATTGCGGACAATCTCAGGCGTCCGCTAGTCAAGATATGTTTTCGGCAGCTTCTACTCTTACATTTTATTACTGCCATGAGGTAATCACAGGCTATAAAAAATATGACGGCCGTGCGAGTACTGAAACTTGAGATATACCTACTGGCAATGATATTTTATGCTAGAGACAGGGCATTATAGTGTTTTTCAGATAGCATGGGTGACAGTACGTTTCACTCTTGAAAGTTTGCCGCTATTCACGTAGTACGTATTATGAACATCATTATCAACCCATATTCGGCTCACTGCTGAGCTCTGAATGAGAGGGGTTAGGCCAATAGTCCACCACGCTGGCCCAATGCGGATTGGCATACTTCACACACGCAGAGAATTAAGAAAATTCTCTGGTATGCAGGTATCCTCACGATGTTTTCCTTCACCGTTTGAGACACGTGGTATTTAATTTCTTAAAATGAACACAACTGAAAAGTTGGAGGTGCATACCCCGGTGAGGATTTGAACCCATACCCTCCGGAATCGGAGGCAGAGGTCATATCCACTGGGCTATCACGGCTCACGGGTATTATGAACGTCTTAAGGCAACTGTCACCGTAACCATGCTACCTGAAAAACACATCAAAACTGAGGCAGACAAATGTGTTTGTGTATGTCTTAATTTCGTTTAGTCGCTTATACAACGAGTTATTTAAGCAAATAATACCTAAATATTGTCTACAATGTCGAGTTGTGTGTTTAGGAAATGTGAAAATTATATATTGTAAGTAAGCCTCAATAGCTCAACGGTAAGAGCGGTTGGATTCATCACCGAGGGGTGGTGGTTCGATCCCCGCCCCGTTGGTCTATTGTCGTACCCACTCCTAGCACAGTCTTTCCCGACTAGTTGGAGGGGAATGGGAATATTGGTCATGTTTTAAAAAAATATGGCAAATATATTTTTTTTTTTTTAAAACACACAAAGTTTTGCATGTGTGCGCTCAGTGGAATAGCAAAATTCGAATCACTTTTTGCGGTGATTTTTTAGGGACGTAACGTGTCTATAATATAAAATATCGTTGCCTGCTGGCGACCTTCTTGCGTTCTCTTCCTTCTCGTTATGAATAGATCGAGCGTTATAGGCGTTATGACTTTTATTAATATCAACACAATATCAAGGTTGCTTAATGTTGCCTTTGTTTGTTTGACTACCTCCGTTGTGCAGTACGTAGTGGATTAACAAGAAGGAGGTACTGGGTTCGATCCCGGGCTGAGGGTTGAGGTTTTGTTAATAGATTCAGGTCTGGCTTCGGCCGTGGCTAGTTACTAAATACCACCATACTGGCAAAGACGCACCGCCAAGCGATTTAGCGTTCCGGTTAGATGTCGTGTTGAAACCGTTAGAGGTTGTACCTGTATCAAGTAAGTGTGCTTCTGTCAGATAGTAAATTCAATCAAATTCAAATAATCAAATTTAAATTAATAAATTAATTTAAAAACCGATGAACGTGCCGGACATAGGCCTTTTGTAAGGACTTCCAAACATCACGATCTTGAACCGCCTGCATCCAGCGAATGTCTGCGACTCGCTTGATGTCGTCAGTCGTGGGGGGTCGACACTGCGCTTACGGGGTCGCCATTCCAGCGCACCGTATCGCACGCATCGGATACATCGCATTAAACGGATTTTTGTATTCTTTGTATATCATGCAAGTGCGTCCACTGATCCTCATCGTACGGATCGCATCGAACGGATTGTAAAATTAAAAATTCGTTTGATGCGCTGCGTTCACTGTATATAAGTTGACGCCTACGTTTATTAATACATCGTAACAGAATAGCGCTACACATCTCTGCGATGTATTTTGATAAATAACAGTAACCAATTCTCGATGTCGCCGAACTAAAAACAAAAAATCGAATGCGAATCTATAGTTATAAAAATAGATAAACGCACGAATCCGTGGCGACACTAAATAGAATTTATTAATATAAGAGTAGCGGCTCAACCTTGACGCTAATGTATTCAAAGTGCATCATGACGCCGGCGAGCGGACACGTGGACATGTGTATGTATACTCCTTGTATACTCGATACACGAGTATGTATGTATACTCCTTGTATTCTCGATTCACGAGTATGTATGTATACTCCTTGTATTCTCGATTCACGAGTATGTATGTATACTCCTTGTATACTCGATACACGAGTTAATACTAGTCTACTACAATAACTTGATCGACTGATGTTGTACGGTCTTCTTTAACGCCAGCCACACACGGTCAAGTATACGCACTGCGCCAGAGATGGCGTCAAGTCCGATTGGTACAAAGATATCAGAGACATCTTCGCCTGCAACCTGCTTACAGAAATAGTCCTAGGTTCGGGTCGACACCGTGCCCTTTTAATAGTCAGTTAAATTTTGCACGGCAAGTCGTTAGGGATATTTTATATTAGCTGATGCCGTGCGGTTTGACCCGCGTGGATCCAGTTTCCTTAGGAATACGGGGATAATATATATCCTATAGCCTTCCTCGATAAATGGGCTATCTAACACTGAAAGAATTTTTCAAATCGGACCAGTAGTTCCTGAGATTAGCGCGTTCAAACAAACAATCTCTTCAGCTTTATAATAAGAATCACTAATCACTAATAGCAGACGTTGCGCGGTGTCACCCGCGTGATTCCCGTTCCCGTAGGAATACAGGAATAAAATATAGCCTATAGCACTCGAGGACACTATAATCCTATCCTCGAGTGCCCAACAGTAAAAGAAATTTTCAAATCGGTTTAGTAATTCCAGAGCCTATTCAATACAAACAAACAAACAAATTTTCCCTCTTTATAATACAGTAGAACAGTACAGTAGAATAGCGAAATACGATTTCGCAGGGACCCAACTAAAAACGTCTTACGGCCAGTTTCTTCATCGCAAGTAACAGTCAAAGTAACGTCATAAATCAAAAGTGACGGTCTTATTCACTGAAAAATAAAGTCTTCTTTACTACTTATTACTTTTATTGTTACTTTAGCTTTACATGAAGAAACTGGCTGGAAACAGACAGGAAAGCGGGATGTGGGTAGGGGATAGTGAAAAATATAACGACTAATGTACATAGTTATAAAAATTTGTGTATTTGGTGTAAAGACTACCTAACTATGCTACTTAAAGTAATCACTTACTCTAGTATGACCAAAAGATTTTGATGCATTAGCAATTACGAAATTATCAATTAAATTTTTCAGTTTAGAATCGCATCATGTCAAGGGTCGTTTGCTGTCAAAGTCTTTCAGTTCTTTAAGATAACATGTATTAGTCTTGTCCTGCAACCTTGTTTAAGGACCTTTATGATGTCCTGATCTATTTGTTGTAATTTATTTGTCGCGTTTGGAATTACACGCGTGTGACATGTAGGCGTATTAAACTGGATGACGAATCGTATAAAGCGTTAGAAAATGTATGAAAACATGTCTCATGTTGACTTATTAAGAGCGCGCAGCGCGTCGGTACGATATGGATAAAATTCGAAGCGCAAACGAGACGCCGAATTATGACTTTCACGTGAGTTAAGAGCACGGAGCGATTGACGCGCGACGCAATTTTTATGACGTGAGCGCCAAAACCATTTTTACCTAATTGCAAGTAAATTAAACAACATAACGAAAAACAAAATGGCCATGTTCAAGATATATACCTAATTTTCTAAACAAAACAAAAATTTAAGAAAATAAGTTTGCTTTTCCTGAGATTGAGAGTAAAATGTGAGCAAAACATGTATTTTTCAAATTCAAAAAATAAACTATCGAGAAATGTTTTACAAATTGTGTATTTTGTATAGTCATAACGAAGCTAACACTTTGAAATATCATTTACCCAAATATCAGGCTCTTAACTTTTCCAGAATCTGAGATCCAGAACCATTTGTAACCACCAAATTACATATTGCACACTCTTAAGCTGGTTCTACTGTATTAGTATAGATAAAGTGTTAGCGTGAAACAACCCGTTGTTTTCATCGAGACATAAATAGGTCGTCAATTGGGAGGAGGTTCGTTGCGCTCGATCTAATTCAGTGCGCTCGGACGTTTCATAATACTTGAGTGTGAATTTTTCTCTCTTGTAAACGTAAACATGTTGTAACCGCGAGCGACATGCCAAATGCCAATGTCGTATTTTAACATCTATAGTACAAGAGCCTGCGGTCATTGGCGCATCTAGGATTATTTCCTAGGGTGGTGGGTTCGATGTTCGGCTGGACCAATTGGGGTTTTCTTAATTGGTCCAGTTCTGGCTGGTGGGAGGCTTAGGCCGTGGCTAGTTACCACCCTACCGACAAAGACGTATCGTCAAACGATTTAGCGTACTGGTACGATGTCGTGTAGAAACCGAAAGGGGTGTGGATTTTCTTCCTCTTCCTAACAAGTTAGCCCGCTTCCATCTTAAATTGCGTTTTCGCTTACTATCAGGTGAGACTGCAATTAAGGGCTGCAGGCAAGGTCCATATCGGTAGTCCAGTATCCTAGGGTGGGCACAGGTCCATTCTAAGGTTGGCACTAGAGACCATTGAAGTTCTATTGAAAAAAAAAACTGGACAAGTGCGACAATTTTGAAAACTGACCTGAAATTGTACTACTTAACGGGGATGATGACTAGATTTGAATATATTGATTTTTATGATACATTCGGGTAAATAGGGTAATTATTAACTAATTTATACATAAAAAGCAAAGATTGTCTGGATATTTGCAAAATAAATGAGATTATAAAATTTTAAAATCTATTAAAAATATTTTATCGTAATTAGATTGAAAATTCATACAGTTTTAGCTTCCTTACATTAAATGTGACATTTTTTAATACATGAACTATAAACATAAACGCACAAATAACAAAGATATTAGTAATTTTGTTTGAACGCACATACAAATCTAACGATCATTACATTATCTACGTCATTAGTTCGTGCCATTTTGTATGGGGCGTTTTTCAAGGATCCGCGGCAGCGCCGCACATCTGACCCTTTAAATCCCTGTAGCTCCGAAAGTAATGATCGCAGATACCCTGTTACTTTTACAAAATTGCTTTACCATTAGCATAATCTTAATTTATATACAATTTAAAAAAGTGTCATCAACCCTATTCCAATAAGCTTCGTGTGAAATCCACGTGTAAGTTATTTATATTTCCAATAAATTATTATTCAGTAAGCGTGCTAAGTCAAGTTCAGTCTATTATTTATAAACAAATAATCTTTGTTTACAGTGTTCGCCCCGCAGCCCGCTATACGTTACAATGTACTTCCACGTGTCAACTGTTAACTAACACTCCAGCGCAGTATGCGATGATAATATACGATAACACAAACCACACGTGTCAGTTTAACTTACAATAAAATTATAGGTATAGTAATTAGTAGGACAGCCCAATGCGAGAATTTGAGATTCACTCGATCGAATATATCAAAATCTCCTGGTATTTTGGTCATTATCATTAATGAGAGTAGTCGTTAATGAATTCGTTAAAAGAAACGGATAGAAGAATGCATGCGGACAAAATGCGCATGTTGAGATGGATGTGTGGTGTGACAGTAAAATGGTTTTAATATCAACAATTAACTGACGCGAAAAATATCATCGTATCTATGTCCGTAAACGCCACAGTATGGGGCAATTTAGTCTACTTATTTCAGTTATTTTTAGCTTAACACAAAATTACTAGTGATGCGCCGACTATGACTTTTGCCGATTAGCCGACTAGCCGATTAGTCGGTTGCAAAGATGCCGACTAGTCGGCCGATTAGTCGGCAATGCCGATCACGGGTCGGGGATTTCCGTAAAGCTATGTTTAGATACAGCCACTCATGTTTTATAGTTGTTATTGTATCACAAACATACAAACAATTTTTAATTCACGTGTGTTCTTTTTAATTTACGGTAGGTTATCTTATCACAGGCGATGGCTTGTGCGTATAAACTATACATTTAATGTAAACCTGCTAATTTCAAATAATAACAATCTTATGAATATTTTAATTGCCATCCTCTACTCAAAACTTACATATTTAAATAAAGTTACTTTCGCTTTGATGGACTTTTGCTTGCTGAAATAGCTGAGCAAAAGTAATTTTTCCAAGCAAGTGACATGATAAAAAATTAATCATGACAAAAAGAAAATCTTTAGTAAAGATGTTTTTTTCTTCCTCAATACATAATATTATTGAGAAATACATACAAAATAATAAGCCGCTTATTATATATAATTATAAGCCGACTAGTATTTCTAGCCGATAGCCGACTAATCGGCTTTACCGACTAGTCGGCGACATTGCCGATTAGTCGGCTTTACCGACTAGTCGGCAACTAGTCGGCGCATCACTAAAAATTACTATTCAAAAATCATACTCCTTAAAAAAATATTTTCAAATTTGTATTGTAACAAACATGAAAAACACGTACACATGGAATTGAGAACCTTTAATTAATACGGCACTGGCTTGGCACCGCCTTCAAAGTGATCAGAAGGTGACACTTACGATGTCATTCTTCGCTTTTTAGTTTATTTTTTGAATTTTTTTGTTTTAAAGAATTTATTCGACCCCGGTTATGTGGGAGAAAATAAAAGAGATGATGATGAGTGGTCGTTTAAGAATTCAACATTATCCAGTCCGCATTGGAACATCTTGGTGGGTGTAAGCTCTATATTCATTCTCTCAGGGAGGTCTGGTCCCTGCAGTGTGTCGTTAAATAATAATGATGCTTGATTAACATACAGTCCAGTGGCATCATTCATCATCATTATCAACCCATATTCGACTCACTGCTGAGCTCTAGTCTCCTCTCAGAATGAGAGCGGTTAGGCCAATAGTATTTAATTTCCTAAAATGCACACAACTGAAAAGTTGGAGGTGCATGCCCCGGACCGGATTCGTACCCAAAACCTCCGGAATCGGAGGCAGAGGTCATATCCACTGGGCTATCAAGGCTCTCAGTTCAGTATACTTACGTATTATTATACTTACGAGCATATTATCTAGGATAAATAAATACAAGGAAAACAGATACAAAATCAATGTTATATAAATAATTTACATTACTAACACTCAAAATAAACGTTCAATACGACTGTACAAGTGGGCTGCAGAAACTACGGTTGACAAAAAAATGTTCACCCGCAATTGTGATATTTTTTATTGAGTAGGAAAACAGCCGAAGTCGATGATTTTCTAAATCAATACTAATATTATAAAAACGTAACATTTAATTTTTTGTTTGTGTGTTATCATTTAACTCAAAAAAGTCATTTGCTTAGACGTTTTATTTTTTATTCATTCATTTAAAATTTAATTGTAAAGGTCTCAACATGCAGCAGCATTTTCGAAAAATTAATCAAAGTGGAGACCACCGATCATACTTAAATCTTAGAATACCTTTACGATGCATTGGTGCATATTATTATATATATTATATTTGGTGGGAGGCTTTGGCCGGGGCTAGTTACCACCCTACCGACAAAGACGTACCGCCAAGCGATTTAGCGTTCCGGTACGATGTAGAAACAGATAGGAGTGTGGATTTTCATCCTCCTCCTAACAAGTTAGCCCGTTTCCATCTTAGATTGCATCATCATTTACCATTAGGTGAGATTGTAATCAAGGGCTAACTTAGAAAATCGTAAAAAATAGAAAAAAAAATTGTGTCAGTTTAGTAAATTTTAAAAAATAACATACATACATACAAGCGAATATCCTCCGCCTTTTTGGAAGTCGGTTAAAAATCAAAGGCGTGCGTGTTTATTACTTGCAAATGCGAGCTCTACGAGACTACCGACCAATCAAAAGCTGAGCCTGTTTTGATTGAACTTTATGATTGATCGTAAAATGAGCATAAATATTCACGCCGTCTTCAACAACAGCCAGTAAAGATCAACACATTTGTGTGGCCTTCTCTTTCCTTTGTGTGTTAAATATTTACTGTAAGGCATATATTGGTTTATTATGTTAAAATCAAAATCAAAATCAAAAAATCAGTTGTGTGCATTTTAAGAAATTTAATATCACGAGTTTCAAACGGTGAAGGAAAACATCGTGAGGAAACCTGCATACCAGAGAATTTTCTTAATTCTCTGCGTGTGTCAAGTCTGCCAATCCGCATTGGGGCAGCGTGGTGGACTATTGGCCTAATCCCTCTCATTCTAAGAGGTGACTCGAGCTCAGCAGTGAGCCTAGTATGGGTTGATGATGATGATGATGATGATACTCGTATTTTATTTTATTTATACCACCTGCATTCTCGTGTTTTCACATTTTCTTAAACCCATTATTACAGTCAGGCTTCTCATATAGGAGTGGGAATATGGAGCTTAGACCTGCCATACCGCTCCAATGCGGGTTGACGGGCAATAATACAAATACTCATTCATAACTTGCACTTTCGTTGCTGACCGTAATCTTTATTGATCAAGGAAATCGACGTGTCCCACGACATTTACCGTAGATAATAATGAATGCAAATTTATATTATTTATGAATATCTCAACGACGAAAATATACATAATGGACTGGAAATATTACATTTACATTTCCGATGAAATATATATGTTGATGCCTTACAGCTAAAATGGATAAGCGACATTTTATTGCGAAAACAAATAAAATTAAATAGTATTCGTAAAGCCGGATCCACACGCATGCCAAACCTTTTTTTAATTTTTTTTTATTCATTACAATTAATTACCTCAGCATACTATCACGAATTTAAACTTGTGTATAGAGCGTTTGACTTGTTCAATCACTTACTTAGTTTTAGACAATATTGGGAAATGGTGATACCGAAAAAAGTAACCCTGGCAACCCTTGTCCAAGACGCGTTGAGAATCCTCGTAACTTGAATTTCATGTTATTGATTTAACTTAACCTCACGTTTAAGTGCTTGTAAACTAAACATACTTGACATAAATTAATTTTAAATTTCGCGCCTCAAATCAAGCAGAAGTTGGGAGTTTGCGACCAGTGTCAAACATGTAGCACCGGCTTAACATGGCGCCCTTTTTGGCTGGTTAGGTATTTTTTTATTTGCCTTCAATCTCACCCGATGGTGATGCAATCTAAGATGGATGCAGGCTAACTTTTAAGGAGTAGAAAATCTACACCCCTTTTGGTTTCTCCACGACATCGTACCAGTACGCTAAATTGCTAGGCGGCACGTCTTTGCCGGTAGGGTGAAAATTAGCCACGGGCGATGCCTCCCACCAGCCAGACCTGGACCAATTAAGAACAATCTAAATCGTCCTCTTCCTGGGTTTGATCCCTGGCTCAGTCTTGTAAATCCACCGCGCACACCACTGCGCCACGGAGGCCGTCAATAGCCTTTGGCTTATGAATATTAACACAACCCACACACACTTTTGTTAGTTGCTAGTGTAAACAATATATACGATCTATTATCTCTGTGCGTCTTAAGGTCACAGCTGTGTCGTTACCAACGACTTATGTTACGAGCTTGACCCTTCGCGGTTTGAATGTTAAACCTCACGACTTGACGGCGTACAGCTCGTGCGGATTAACTTGACACCTGGCTCGAATGCTGTTTGTGCTGTTTGTATGGATGTGTTTGGGAGCCAAATGGCAAGTTAATGCGTACGGGCTATAAGTAGACACTCGTTCGTGTAAAACAAAGCTTATGGTGACTTTAAAACATAAGTATATTTATTTCTCATGTATCAAAATAAGTTACTGAACTATGTTTGTGTAAATGTTTAGTTTTTGGGTGGTTTGGTTTGAGTATTTTAACCAATCTGAACCTAAAACATTTTGTATCACAAATGCTGATCAGCATTTTAATTAACTTTACATTTTCATTATCAAATAGGTTGAGTATATTTTGAATTTAATCTTAATTTTAAAAGCAGCTTAACCCATTCTTTAATACTAGTATACCTATCCTACTAATATTATAAACGTGAAAGTTTGTATAGATGTTTGAATGTTTGTTACTCTTTAAAGCCGCTACTACTGAAATTTGGAATGGAAATAGATTTTACTCTGTATACATAGGCTATTTTTCATCCCGAAAAAATCCATGGTTTGCCGAGATTTGCGAAAACTGATGATTTTGACGATACGAATGTTTGTTACTCTTTCACGCCTCGACTACTGAACCGAATTAGCTGAAATTTGGTATTGAGATATATTATATCATGGATGTGTTAACAAAGGCTACTTTTTAATCCCGGAAAAATCCATGGTTCCCAAGGGATTTGTGAAAAACTAAATTCCACGCGGTCAAAGTCGCAGGCGTCCGCTAGTGTAGTATAAATGTTTATGTGTTTGTGTGTTTTCCGGATATTTGTACTCGTATACACTTCAAGGATCAGTTTAGGGAGCTCCTTTCTAGGTTCCGTTTACTTTGTTTCTAGGGTCCGTAGGGTATATCCCTTATTTCCAAGATGGTTGTAAGTTAACAGGTTCTCTCAGAGCGTGTGTAAGAAAGTGATTCCAGGAAGATCTTGATTCTCACATCTCAATGTTCCTTAACGTCGATAGCTTTTGTTTCTATGTCGTAACTTGTGGGTCTGTTTTTCCGGCTTTTCCAGGGATCTCCTTATCGATGTTATGCTGTTCCGTATAACCCCGCCTAAAGTAGGCAAGGCAATCGTTTTTGAGGTTCCACCTGTTTACTGCGTTGCCCAAACACTACACAACGTTGCAATAACCTCGACATAACAAACATAATTTCGCAGCCAAATTTACAGACCAAGCCTTTGTGTGCCGAACATGAAAGTGAGTTATCGGTTTTGGACGTTTAATAGCATTACAATATTCTATTTGAGGAGTTTTATTTGCACTATATAGATATATGTATATTTACGGCAATCAACTGGTTTTCACGAGGGCAAACAAAATACTTACATCAATAAATAGGTATATTTTGTTAAGTAGGAAATGTCCACTCAATAATTGTTATATTGTATACCGATAAATATTAATTAATTAAAAATAAGGCGTGATAGCCCAGTGGATATGAACTCTGCCTCCGATTCTTGGGCATGCACCTCCAACTTTTCAGTTGTGTGCATTTTAAGAAATTAAATATCACGTGTCTCAAACGGTGAAGGAAAACATCGCGAGAATTTTCTTAATTCTCTGTGTGTGTGAAGTCTGCCAATCCGCATTGGGCCAGCGTGGTGGACTATTGGACTAACCCCTCTCATTCTGAGAGGAGACTCGAGCTCAGCAATGAGCCGAATATGGGTTGATAATGATGATGATGATACCGATAAAATGATGCCAATCCAATGATTTACAACTTTGGATCTACGCCACAGCTTCCTGTTATCTAATAGTGTGATCTGTCACAATAATATTCCCCTTGTTCTAGATCCTGCCATACATCGACGGGTTCAACCACGTGTCCAAGATCGCGGCGCTGACGGACGTGGAGATCAGCCTGGTGCGCGCCTGCGTGCAGAACCTGGTGTACTACGGCGTCGTCACGCTGGTGCCCATCTTCCAGTACTGTGCTGTGAGTGGGTACTACACGTACTATACTGTCCAGTTGCTGTACTATAGTCCAGGCTCACGGTCGTGGCGCTGACGGACGTGGAGATCAGCCTGGTGCGCGCCTGCGTGCAGAACCTGGTGTACTACGGCGTCGTCACGCTGGTGCCCATCTTCCAGTACTGTGCTGTGAGTGGGTACTACACGTACTATACTGTCCAGTTACTGTACTATAGTCCAGGCTCAAGATCGCGGCGCTGACCGACGTGGAGATCAGCCTGGTGCGCGGCTGTACCAGAGGATCCCAAACTTTTTTCTCATAGACCACTTTCTAATTTAACTGGTTACGGTTGTCTCCCTGGTAAATTTCTATCCAAAACTCGACAATAATGTGATTAGATTCACTTATGAAAATTTTCGTTTCGGCTGAATCAACAGCAACCACGAAATAACAGTAAAAAAATAGTGAGAATTGATTACTTACTTAGTTAATTTATTAATTGATTGTGCTGTGAGTGGATGACAAAAAGTTAAATTGTCCAGTTATTACAGCCTACTTCAATTTTTGATATCTACTCACAACACAAGGAAGCAATCAATTCACAAATTATTTATAAAATTTTTCTTGTTTCATACCGCATGGGAAATTTATAAAATTTCCCATGCGGTATGAAACAAGAAAAATTTTTTGGACCCTCGCTTACGAATCATGAAGCCCTATTTTTATGTCACGTCAACGTAGACCCCCGCCAATTCTTCTGTAGACCTCTGGTGATCCACCTGCATCACTTTGGGAATCGATGTACTATACTGTCCAGTTACTGTTACTCTAGGCCTAAGATTGTGGTATTTCAAATTCCTTAAAGGCCTATGTGAACGGTATATATATACAGCCAATGTACGTCTAAAACGCCAACAGATGAGTGGTTAAGTAATAATGAAGAAAATACTGTCTTAAAACAAGAGCAGTCTTCTTGGATGAAACAATTTAGAAACGGCATGACCTTGTTGCAGGTATACAGCGCGACGCCAAAGTTAAGGCAACTGACACGCTGCGCCGGCCTGCAGCGACAGTGCGTCGAGTTCTGCGCTCGAAGTCGTAAGTGAAGACTCGAGAGAAACTTCATTGTATGCATTGTATCCATCTAGTTTAAAAGATCGCCGAATTGCCTGTCTGACAGTTTTCTACTGGATTTATTTCGGAAAGTGCGTCCAGGAACTTTTTGACCTAGTGGGTATCTCATTATCATCATTATCAGCCGATGGACGTCCACTGATGGACATAGGCCATCCATATTCGACTCACTGTTGAGCGCGAGTCTCCTCTCAGAATTAGAGAGGTTAGTTTCACCATGCTGGCCCAATGCGGATTGGCAGACTTCACACACGTAGAGAATTAAGAAAATTCTCAGGTATGCAAGTTTCCCCACGAAGTTTTTAATTCACCGTTTTAGACACGTTTAAACGTTTCATTTCTTAAAACGCATATAACTGAAAAGTTGGTGGTGCATGCTCCGGGCTGGTTTCGAACATTTGCCCTCTGAATCGAAGGCAGATGTCATATCCACAGGGCTATCACGGCTTCAGCAAAAGCATGTCGGCGCGGGTGAGTCATTCGATAGGTTAGCTAGTGTCGTCACGAGCCGAGATACTACGAAATGTTCCGTGAGTTAAGTGGGGTATAGTGGGAGACCGGTCAGAATCCGTCCACATCTTTGGTTGGATAATTCTTCATGGATTATTTTGGTATAGGCAGGAAGAATGATTTAAGTGGAGAAGGAGAGTGTTAACTATTTTTGAAAGACGTATTTAACCCTACATACTTCAGTCACAAGTCCGGGACTTCACTCAAGGTTATTCTCTGCCATTCGAGGTCATTTTGGTGGGAATATTGTTAGACCTGACAGATTTTCATACAATAATAGTGTTTTGCCCTTCAAAACCGCTTCTGAAGTCAACCCGTTTCCGACACATGCATGGCGGGTAATAGTAATCATTCCCCGGTTGTCACAAAGAGCTAACCTATACTGAACATTGTCTTTGTCCACAGCCCGGCAGCTGCCGCGAGTGAGTGATCTGTTTCGAATGTACGCGGGCATGTCGTACGGCAGCACGGTGCGCGACCTGTGCCGCCGCATGCGCCCGCAGGAGCTGGCCATCAACGAGAGGAAGCTGGTGCTGTTCGGAGTGCTGGAGGGGCTCATACGGAGGGTCTATAAGGTACGACTCACTTGCAACTATTATAGACTGAGAGCCAGCAACAGCCAGACCTTCGTCATTTTATAAAAGCTGAAAGTTCATCAGCTCATGCTCCTACATCTATAGTAGGAACTTGTGAGTAGGTGGCTCTGGGAGGTAGCAGGTTTCAAGGAAGTTTCAAATTAAATAGTGTGTAAGTGACTGGCGACTAGGAATATAATTTCTCACATGCCAAAGAAAACATAAAAAAAATACGCGGTTAGACGGTTCAGGGTTTGGATCCCTAAAACCTGCTACCTCCCAAAGCCACCACGGTCCAGACTTGAATTAGAACTTAGACTTATGGGCTAAAAGACTTGCTAATAACACTCCTGACAACGAAAAAAAAATCTAAAATCTATTCTCATATTGTAAGCTGTCTGAAGCATGTACCTATTTTAAGAAATCCTCTTCCTCATTTCAGTACCCAGTGACATTGCACAACGAGAACGCGTCACTACGCAGCGAGCACAGCCAGTACGTGGCGCGCACGTACAACGGGCTGGTCTGTCTCGACGAGCTGTGCTGTCAGGCCGGCCTCTCCGCCTCGCAGCTCGACGAGCAGCTGGAGCGAGACAGTGACGTCATCTTCATCGTCAAGTGAGATCACACTCGTGTAATCCCTCTTCTGGACCCTGCGAATAACTAATTCAAGCAGGACATTGATCATCTTCATAGTCAAGTGAGGCCACACTCGGACAATAACTCTTGTAGACCCGGCGAAGAATCAACTCTAGCAAGACAATGAACGTCAAGTATCGAGTCTTCAATTATGTAACGAGGCATCATTGTAAATGTGGCGACACTTGTAGAGTCACGGGAAGAGTCAACTCAACTATAACATTGATCTCATCTTCATTAAATAAGACTTCATTGTGCAACAGTTACTTGATACCGATTGTCGAGTGAGGCTACACTCGAGTCTCTAGCTCTTAAAAGTCCTATATCACCTTAATTAAGATAGTGATCTCATTCTCATAGTCAAGTGAGGCTTGTCTCCACTTGTGAATCTAGCTTTTCAGTGTGAAACAAGGCAACTGGAGTTAAATAAAGACGTAATTTTCATGTGCAACACTCTTGTCTCTGAGCAAGCAATTGAGGCTTGTCTTCATTTATGTGACTGTATCTAGCAGCGTCGAATGAAAGTACACACCACCGCCACACTCGTAAGTCTAGTTATCCTGAACCCTTTTTTTTCTCGCTGCGAAATGCTATTTCGCATCCCTCCCGAAGGTGTCGCGGATGAGACCCCACGGCACTCTCAGGAGGGTATGTGGGACTCGCCAGCCCGAACCAGAATACCCACCAAAACTCAGAGCAACCCTCCGCGTCTTAAATGAAGCAACAGTCTGCTTCCGACAGTTATCCTGAACCCTACAACATGTTAACTAGAACTTTGAACATCGCATCTTCATCTTCAAGTGAGGCTTGTATCTTCATTTGTGTCTCCCGATTTTTACTGTAGAACGAGTCAACACGAGCAGAAGACCGACCTATTTTTAATTATTACATGAGGCAATACTTTTAACAGAGTTTTCTATTTCGTTTGTGTCTTTAGCGTTCTTGTGCCTCGTGTCGTGTTGTAGGGTGAAGCAGTTCGAACGGGAAGGGAGTGCGTCTTTCTCATGGTTATTGAAGCCACACTCATGTCTTTAACAGTTGACTCCATAGACGTTGCAGGGGATAATATTGTAGATAAATAGATTATTGAATCATGATTATTTTTATTTATGGACAAATAGACTTCGGACAGTTTATCTTTTGTTTTAAATCAATTTTATTTGACATTTAATGCTGCTATTAGTTTGTTTTAATTATCTTAGTTAAATTAATTGGAGTTTACTGAAAATATAGGCAAATTGACATTTTATTGATTCGAGTTATTAAGGTACATACCAAATAAACGGTAAACTAAAAAGGCCAATGGGAGATGCCAAAATTTGCTCCATATTCAATTTAACTTTTGAGGAATTGGACTCTTTCTTAAGAAATTAGATTAATAAATGTTGTGTTCATTATTATAGTAAGTACCTAATGTAAAAAATGTGTCAAAAGACGATGCATCACCAAATGTGTGCTGAAGTTGATTGATTTATCTGAAAGAACGTACGACATAAACGTAAGGACGTCTTTTCACCAAACATGTGCGATGTATGAGACTATAGATACAGGAAGCAACGAACATTGTTTCTATCATAATTCATCAACAACATCTGCCTATTTCAACTCGTCACTATGTCGTTATTGATGACCAGTGGTGCTAACATGCGACCAGTGAAGAGAAATATAGACAAAATTTCGTCCAATGGCATCAGAGTTGTCTCTTTCGTACCGACGCAATGAAAGAGACAGCGGTATTTCCTTTGGTTGAATGGTCTCTATGTCTCTTCTTGAGATTATCTCGTTGGTCGCATGTTAACGCCACAGGACCGACAGCGACGGCTTAACGTGCTAACGAGGTGGTTACCGCAAAACTTGTAAATTACGCAGGTTATATACGTCATATTTGTCTCGTTAATCTGGCGGTTAGCCTATGTGACTTGGAGGACCCAGGACTTCGACTTCCATCATTAGATCTAGAGTCTTCGCCTGCGCCGCACAGAGGAGTAGGGGGAACGATCGTAGAATGCGTCTGCCTCCTGTTCCCCTTAATCGTCTGATCATCATTTGTAAACTCTCTCATAACTATTCAATAGATAGCTCCCGAATAATAGAATTCGACACCGAGAGTTCGTGGGTAGTCTTAATGATTAATAGGAGGGGAAGGGGAATTGATCATATTAAAAAAAACATGGCAAACATTCTTCATAAAAAAAGCTACAGTACTGCTCGTTAAAGGACTGCCGTTATGTGGTTTATATTTATATACAAACTACATTTGGTTATCTCAATCCACGCACAGTTTGTATGTACAAGGCTTTGTGATTGATACCCCATTCCTCCAGAAATAAGCGATGACGCAGCTATGACTATGAAAATCAAGCGGACATTTTTTACGTTATTTTTAGTTGGTTTGACAAATCTGCAACTTTTAGAAATACTGTACATCTTTGTTGAAAAGCCGCTTCAACAGTATTTGTGGCAAAAATACTATAATAATTATACCTAGTACGTACGTAATATAATATTCGACATTATGACTGTTTTCTAGTTATTGTTATATAACTTACATAGGCTTAAGATATTTAGTACATATACATATTTTAATACATTTTCTACAATACTTCATAAGTCCTTAAGTACAAAAATCCATAATACATCACTTTTTGTAGACTTCGTTTCTCATATTTTATATTTTCTTGTAGATTAGTAAATAATAAATATTATAAGGGCATAACACATCACAATATATATTAAAAAAAAAACTTTCTTTTGTTAATAAAATACTTAATAATGTTTCGTATTTTCAAAGTAGATAAATATATTTGCGAGTCATTTATTTTATTTAATATATTTTTTGCCAGAATTTATTTATGGGCAGTAGTGATATATGAAATGTAACTTTATTAAGTTTAGACTAATTGGTAAGTAGTATTCATGTTAAATGTATGTAATATTTGCACACAGTTATCTAGATTTGTATATATTGAAATAAATTGCGACTATCGCATTTTAGTTGCGTCTACCGCGTTTCTAGTTGTTTTTGACGTAAACACGCAACTAAATGGATTTTTATAAAAACAATAATTAATTTGCGACTACTGTTTCGTTTTAGTTGCGTCTAACGCATTACTAGTTATTATTGAGATACTCACAATTGAATAATTATAATTGATTTAATTATAGAAGTAAACAGTATGCGACAGTCGCTTTTTAGATACGTCTACCACTTTAATAGATGACATTCACGATAGATATACCGAAAAATAACACGTTAAATTGTAATCAGTATGTTCAGTTCACAATATATCGACAGATTACAATATCGCGAGTGAGATTATAAAGTAACGTATTTTACAATTTAACGGTAACATATATAAAATAATAAGATTACGACTGTCGCATTCTAGTTGCGTCTAACGCATCTCAATTACGAAACTGTCGTTGTAAAAAATATGGAATTCTTATAATTTTTTGGAAATAATAGTACGTGTGCAATTCTTCATGGTTTATCCTATAATATATTTTATTTTGTTTTGATTTAATCAAAGTCTTTTAATTATTATATTATACATAAAACTGCTCAATACATCTAGACATATACAGTTATTATCTATTTGTACTATGTTTACAGAATTACTTTATTGTACATTTAAAACATAAAGGTGCTAATATTAATTAATGTAATTATGTAAGGTGCAATGATTTTATATAACGGTGACTTTATTATCGTCGATTTACGTCATAAATATATGAATCAATTGATATTAATTAATCAGCTGATTCAATAGCTTTTCAAGCACAAATGTATTTATTATGCTTTGTCTCGTATGTAAAAAGACAATAGACTACAAGAAAACGACAAATACAAATACTGTAAATTAAAAATGAAAAAAAAACGACAAATTTTGGCAGACGATGAATCTTTTACTGTGAATGAATTTCTCTTTCGTTTTTTTTTTTAATTTTTTTATTGATTTTCTTTTAACTATCCATTCGTTTTCTACATTGAAATATAATTAAATTATATACTACTTTTAATGAAATATTATGTATTATAAAGTTACCTACTAACTTTTACTTACTTTTGATATACAGATTATTGAAAACTATTGTTAGACGATAAATAAGTCATGATTTTGATTGAATAGCGAGTTGTTTAATTAACGTAACAATTAGTACCTATGTATTAATGTAGTATGCGTACTTTTTATGTGATTTTCCCACCGAAGTAAAAAATACACAAATAAAATTCATCAGATTATGATTATGTAATACTAGCCGACGCCCGCGACTTCGTCCTCGTGAAACTTAATGTAAACTTTCAACTATTTTATTTAACAACTTTTATAGTTTAGAGAGCATACGCAAAATAAGTAACTTTTCTGGTTGATTTTTTACACCTTGTGTCCGAAAACCCCAAATATCTTACGGAACCCTATTTTTTTCCAAAATAAAATTTAGCCTATGTTACTTGTGGATAGTGTAGCTTTCAAATGGTGAAAGAATTTTTAAAATCGGTCCAGTAGTTTTGAGCCTATTCATTACAATCAAACAAACAAACAAACATATAAACAAAGCTTTCCTCTTTATAATATTAGTATAGATATATATTACTCCTGACACCTTACTCGCTTTAGTGGGAGTACGGATCAAGTGATTTTCCGTTGACTCTCAAAATTGTTGTTAAGAGTTTCCGAAGTTAACAAAAGTGCCTTAAAAAAACGAATCGCATAAAATAAAATATATAATCTAAGCTAGAATCAAACTATAGACAATTTGTCGTATATTATTATTAGTATTTACCTATATAATTGTACAAGTTAAGAATTAGTCAAAATGTTGTTTATTTTATAGATATTTTTTTCTAAGAGATTATTGTTATCGGATTAATTAAGTTACTTTATATTATTATTATTAAAAATAAAAAACTTATTAGTCATTTTTGTTATCACAAGTATGTTGTATATTAGTAAACGATGTAATAAAAAAATATTATTTTCTATTTTGTCTTTTATTTTTTTAAAAATCTACCAATTAGTTATATTAGTATTTATTTCCTTCGATTTTTGTTTTCATCTTCCTATAATAATGGTCAATTAAGATATCTTTGAACTGGATTATTCGATCTGCATCGTACATACCACACATCATGCGGATTTTAGTATTCTTTGTATAGAAAGTCATAGAAGTGCGTCCACTGATCCGCATCAAACGGATTTTATCTACCGTTAAATTAAAAATCCGTTTGATGCTATGCGTCCGATACGAATCAGAAGTCAGCCCTTGACTACAATCTCATCTGATGGTAAATGATGATGCAGTCTAAGATGGAAGCGGGCTAACGTATACTACACTACATAGGGGAGGATGAAAATCCACACCCCTTTTGGTTTTACACGGCATCGTACCGGAACGCTAACTCGCTTGGCGGTACGTCTTTGCCGGTAGGGTGGTAACTAGCCACGGCCGAAGCCTCCCACCAGCCAGACCTGGACTAATTAAGAAAATCTCAATCTGCCCAGTCGGGGATCGAACCCCAGACCTCCGTTTTGTAAATCCACCGCGCATACCACTGCGCCACGGACGCCGTCAAACTATTATTGCATAGTAAAATAAATTAAAATAATAGGTAATTCTATTTTGTATTATTTTAGCAGAAGATTTAAAAAATTAGAAAACCAATGTCGATCAAAGGTTATGATTCACAACACTTGTCAGGACAACCTAATTAACAAATCAAACTGTGACCAAAATAAGACCCTAGAATGGCAGAGAATGACCTTGAATGGTATCACGCACTTGTGAATGTTGTGTGTAGGTTTATAGGATCCTTTGACAGTCGACTAACACTCCCCTTTTCCACTCAAGTCACTCTCCCCGCCTATTCCAAGTAACCCATAAAGAAACTACACAACAAGAAACGTGGACGGCTCGAACGCCACGAGCATACTGAAGCCGACCGTGCGACGGGCACCTTATATCGCAAGTAGTTCCCGCCAACCGATTGCTAACCCTCTCTAACTCCCTACTCAGTACTAAACAAGTCGCGCCACCTAGCGTCGGCACGAGCCAACACGAGATCGAGCGACGTCATATCCGTCTCAGACTACTATTTCCCACAATATTTTGTAGTTATTATCTAGGCTGATGTTAAAATAAATAAAAACAAAAATTCAAAGACAGTACTGATTTAATATATTCTTATATAACATCATATAAGTTACAAAATACATAAACAGTATGTAGGTAACGAAACACTTGACTAGCGTTTAAAAAAAAAAGAGAAAAAGAGATGTAGAAATGTTCAGATGACTGCGTGCTACGGACGCCATCTCTTAGCCTACAATTTATACCTTTACAACTTTTCATACATGCCTTAGTAACTTTATATTTAATTCTAAGAGGACTTAAATTTAATTAATTTAAAACAATATTTTTTTTATTCATAATAGAGCATCAATAAATAGCCTAATAGTCAACCGAAATGTCCTAAATCATTACGCGTCCGTAGCACATAGAAATCTTATACAAAAATATATGACACTTAGATGGTTTACAAATTTGCAAATTGTGTAAACAAATATAAAATATGGCAGCATCTCTAAATAAAAACCTTCAAGGATATAAAATTCCCACATTATAGGTACAAAATGGATGAGAAGCAGTTTTGTTTACAGGTTTGTAAATTTGTAAACGTACACAGTTTAGTACCATTTCTTTTAGATTTTTGTTTACAAATACATGTTGGTTGCTGAAGCGATTCCATCCCAGTGGAAAAAATGTAAACAAACATCGCTTCGATTAACATGATGAATTTGTTGTTTGTTAAATACGTCCAGAATCAACTCTAGATCGTGGACTTGATCCCCGCCTGCTTTACTATTTGGGAACGAGAATATGATGCTATGTTAAAAAAATAGAAATATATGGAATTCATTCATCTACAATAGGCTAGTTGACACTGTTTTTAATGGTCATAAATAGTTTATTATCGTTCTAATAGATTGAAATTTTTTTTCGAGACGTCGTAACAAGAAAATTTTAGTTTTTAAATATGGTTCTGTCAATACGAGCCAAAACGCCTGTCGGCCATGATGGTCTATATTTCAACTGTGTCGTGACGTCAGTCTTCACTTAAACAAATCCCTTGAAAACGGAGCGTTTCACAAAAATTCAGATTGACGTTTCGTACAAAAAATAACATTGTGACGTCACAAAATGGACGACAGCGTTTTTGACGTTTGAAAAATTGGAAAAAATACATGATTTTTAAACTAAGTTTTATAAGAAATCCTTAACTTTTAATTATTTAATATCGATATATTTCGGACCCTTATTCCATGTTCTATGCGAAATTAATATTGTTTATATTAAATTTGATACGAGTCAACTACCCTATTAAATGCAAAAGCCAAACAGACTCAGCTGACGTCACAGCCCCCCCGTTACGTTGACATTCCGTACGCTTTGTTTACATTTCTTATCCACGATGGTCTTGCTCCAGAAATAAAATAAAAACTTGTTTAAATATACTGTAAGATGTGTCGTTATGTTGGTCGGTAAAAAACTTAATTAAATTCTGTTTGGCACGGCGTATAGAAAATAGAACCGTCTGTATGTACATAATACTCGGTAGGTGTGTAGATATATGTGCGCGGATAACAGAAAAGCCGAAAATAATATTGATTGCTTATCGATATAACTATAAAAGTTAAAATGAGAAATACATACAGGGTGATTCGGTCTTTAGTGCGGATATTTTTTTTCGTGGTTCTTTATCATTAATAGAATATAAATCTACAAACAGTTCGATACATTTTATGTAATTTTTTTTTTTAATTTATGTCTCTAAAATAACAAAATAATGTACATATTATTACTAAACAAGATATATTCAACTTAAAAGTGATGTGGTGACGTCCTTTAGGTATCAAACGAAAATAAAATAAACGCACAATAGGGTGACCCTAAAATTCTGTTCAAAAGTAAATAACTTTAGCTAACGATAATTTTGTTATTTTTGAGTTAAAAAAAAAAGAAAAAATACGGGATCATTAAATTTTGTTTATGTACAAAATATAAAAATATCCGCACTAAAAAAAAATTCTTCCTGTATTTATTAATATTGCTATATTGCTACTAAGTCAAAAATAGTAAAAAGAACATCGTTGCAGCATTGTGCAAAACCAAAAAAAAAAACCGTATCCAATCACGCCCAGTCCAGCTCTTTTGGAATGACCTCCCCACCCACTCTAGAATCGTCATATTTAAAAAAATAAAATGTAAACGTGAATTGTTTTAAAATAGTTGTGACGCCATCAAACTTTAAAAATTGATTTCTTAAAATACGAAAATATGTCGTCATAAATAAAATCGTTGGTACATTTTAAGTTAATAAACAAAATAAAATAAAACAAGTAAAAAAAAGAATAAATGTGAAACGCACAATATATATACACAGCTATTTCATTTCGACGCGAGCGAGGCATATACTTTAGAAAATAGAATTAAAATTTTTTTATTTTTATGTATAGTGTTACGTTGTAGGCAGTTTTTATATATTTTATTGACATATTTTACAAGATATATGTATCACTTAAAAAGACGAAGCTACCTTGACGAGTTTCTACAGAGGAATATAATATTAGATGACCCACACACTTGCAGGATATCGGTCCAACACAGTCTATTCCAGAGCACAAATTAAAACTACAGCAGATACTCGACTAACCGGACTAATTTACCTTATGTATGACAGAAAGCGAATTTTTTGGAGTTTATTGGAGTTTACTCCTTAAGAATCGATTTTTTATATATAAGGCGCCCGGTATGAGAAAAATCCGAGGGGTAAAACCAACCGAACTAACGAAAAAGTGTCACGTTTTTGGTGACCACCTTTAGTGCGCAACTTTCTAATTTAGCTGTGAGTGTATTGAGACGTACATAGGGTATGCTGTATAGGCGACTATACCTATATACTATATGTTATTGGGCTTGTTTGTTTAATGATTATATCATTGTAAGAGTAAAATATATAATGTGAAGTATATTATAAAGTCTATTAGTTATTTTACAATTCTATACATTTAGTCTTCTTTAACATAAGTATTACTAAAGCCCTACTCGATGTGCACTGTTTACCAACAAAAAAAAGTGTGTATGTTAAAAAAAACAAAAAGTTAGCTTGAAGCACGTCTCAATACTCGCGCCTTATAAGTGAAAGGTGCGCAACCGAGGTGCAGCAGGCCGCGGCGTGCGCACCCGCCTACAGCGTGCACATGGGTGCGATGTGCAAGTTGTTGGCGGCACAGCGCACGGTGAAAGGTGCGCAGAATAGGTTGCGCACAAAAAACGTAACGCATGTCATTTCATAACTTATTGGAGTTTACTCCTTAACAATCGATTTTTCATTTATACCCCTCGGTACGTTTTTTGTGCGCAACCTATTCTGCGCACCTTTCACCGTACGTAGCCGCCATAGCGTGCACATGCCTAGCGCGTCCGCACGCACGTGCACGCTGTTGGCGGGCGCGCACGCAGCGCTGCACCTCGGTTGCGCACCTTTCACTTTTCAGGCGTTGCTATTGAAAAGAGTAAACTCCATTCGTGCGACGGAGCTGACACACTTTTTTTTTATCCTTTTTAATTGTTTCTTCAATAGACTGTCGTTTTACTTCATCATGCGTGGCATTCCAGCAGTGGCAGTGGCAATAAACGCAATTCATACCGTACCAGTTTTGGAGGAGGGATTTTGTGTAATTTGTACCTAAAGTGCATACCTTAGTTAAAAACCTTGCGCGCGCCACTGCATTCCAGATAATCGCGAATATAACTGAGGTTCGGATAGTCGAGTTTTTACTGTATCATCCTTTATGAAAACAATTGAGCCCTAGTCAGCGCTTGCGTCACATTCCCCACATCCCTAGCGAAGATTCAAATAAGCAGACACTCGAAAAGCGACCATATTAGCTTGGCATTAAAGTATACTTCGCAATGTGGTTTCTTGGAATAAAGCTATTGTCTATTGTCTATTGTCTTGTAATTTTTACAATTGCAAATGAAATTATAGACTCACTTGTTGATCCAGCCAAACTTACTCTGTAATGACGCTCAAAAATCGATCCTATTAGCTTGAACATAAAGTATAATTTAAGGCTCGCTTTTAAACTCCGTTATAGATGGGAAGCTAAAGTTGGATAGTAAAATACCCCTGGACAAAAAAATCCAATGTAACCGTCAAATATAATATAATACTGTTTAACTGATTACTGTTAAAGTCCGGCCGCTCAGAGATTGCGTTTCTGGCAGGTCGTGATCGAATTGGCGATGTAACTTCAAACTGCGCTTTTTTTTTTTTCCTTGAGGAGGAAAAAAATCCCTGCGGACTCCTGCCTGTTGACAGGGCATGTCCGACTTGCACGGACTAAAATAACCTCCTCTACTCCAAGGGTGGCACGGGACCGCAATGCATTACTTCATTCAAACTGCGCTGTTTCAAGGTTATGTCAACTGTTTGCCTTTGTTACCAGTGATACAAGAGAATAATAATGAACTCTGGTACGATTTTGGACAACGAATTTCCTACGTATGAAAATGTGTATTGATACTCGAATTAAAAAGTAGAATAAAGTCACCGGGTGTATAATTCCAAATCCTCAAACCTTAGTTCGTAACAATACAAAATAACGAGGCAATTGTTATTGAATATTTTTGTCCATTTCGATCAAGACCTGTCAGAAACGCAGTCTCTGAGCGGCCGGACTTTACCATCAAATGGTGTAGTCTACGTTGCCCTAAGCATTGTATGGTGGTAATTCACTTGTATGCGACAATTTAAAGCTACTATTTAGTTTTAGTTACTTGAAACATTTGTAAAGCCAAATAACAGTATTAGGGAGAAACACTACAGAAGAGTGTCAGGCACGACGTAGTTAGATTATCCTTCTGATCCTGACAAGCCCCTTATTTAGTGTGATAATATGGACAGGGGTTTATTGTAAAAATAAATACTATTTCATTAATTTATCCGTTACATTTGATCTACTATCATACATAATGTAGATACACAACCACGCAATACATTATGGAGGGTAGGAGAAGGTAAGATGAACCATCCCTGTGTAAGATTTGTTTGTTTGTTTGTGTTTGTCAAAACGCGTTAAATTTATGTGACCCCACAGGAAAAATAGGACTGCATTTTTTAGTTAATACAAAATAATATTTACAAAATTATTTTAGACTACGTAATTAGTTGTGATTTTATCTATTAGAACCAATGCGGCTCTATCAGGAAACCAGCCGATTTAACTGGACAGGGAGAATAACACAAGTTAAGGTAAGTTTTGAGTGTTGATTTATCACAAAGGAACTCCTGAACTCCTACAACCCGGGTTACAAGTCCCGGACTCTGCTCTGAGATTTTCTCTCTGCCCAATGATGGACCCCGCCATATTATTGAATACAAAAGTATTACATGTTTTAACTTGACACCTCTTATCCGACTATACAGGATGCTCGGGAGTATTGTCCATAACTTCAAGATGTTGACTAGTCCACTTATAGCAGCCTAACTGCAAAACTAATCTTTTTTAACTAAAAAAAAACTTATGTTTTCATACAAAGAAAACCAAATAATTCCTGGATATCCATGTAATACACGCCTTTATGTATCCTTGCATTTTAAAATCAGTATGTGTAGTCGTAAGACTGTCGATATCGACGAGATATTGCAACTGGCACTCAGCGCTTCACTAGTAAGCTACTTTATGATATTTATGAATGAATAAGTTTGGCAAGGTCATAATATTAGAATGCGATATAAGGGACACAATTAAAGTTCTATTTACAAAATAAATATTTTTACTCCGAAAATATTCATTTTAAAACATATGTTCCTTAGATATTTTTAACTAACTTTCCTTAGAACCCTAGAGGTATGGGAAATACTCCCGAGCACCCTGTATACAATAATGTCATTCTTACAATCGGATTTAATTTCAACTTGTTCCACACATTGTGTTCATTTCTCCCAACTCTACCCTCCAACATTAATACTTATGTACCAAATCGTAGCATATAAAGAACCTTATTATGACCGTCGTGGTTGAGTATCGGCGCACTTAATATAAAATATGTAATTCGATATATTCTACGCGCATACCTGGCTGCATTCGCGATTATTATACATAGTCGGTGTGGCGGTTTGTGCAATACCAGTAATTTAACATGTTTGAATAAAACTTCTTCAAAATACTTGTGATTTAAAATTTTATAAAACGAAAATGTCAAGGCGAAATCGAGAATACTTTTTTTATAACAGAACAGCATTTTACATTTTAGGTCCTTTATCTAATCCATAGATTTTACTTACACACATAAAGGACATGTCCCAATTTAGTATGGAGGCTGGGCCTTTATTCCCAGTATCAAGCAAGCAGAACAAAATATTTTTATCTTATAAGAACTCAAAATATAGGGCTTAAAACCTAAAATAAAAATATTTTTTAACCTACATTTTCTTTTAATTAATTAAAAAAAAAATTTTTTCATGAGCTGACAACATTAATTAAGAATTTTTATCATGGCAACATGCTCATAACTTACACTCTGACAGATTGTCTCTTCTGTCTTGTGATCTTCGCGTAATCGCGTTCGTTTAAGGCATTTTTAAGGCTATTTAAGAAATTGTTTGTTTCATGCTTCTCTGTCTACGATTTAATGTTTCTTTTTAACTTGTATGACACAAGTTAAAAAGAAACATTAAGTTGTCATTTGACGATATTACATAACATACATTACACCGGATGTTAACTTAATTCCAGTTATTTTTATTGGTTGTCTTGAACACTTTTACCGCATTGTCTATGTTCAACTTGTAGACAAGGGAACGAAACAAATATTTATCTAATTAATGCGGATGCCAAAAAATTTGAAAATTGTTTTTTTAACAGCAACTTGTATCTTCTATCTGTAAAAAATACTAAAGGCCCACTTTGGGACATGAGCTTTGATTGTGAAAACATGTACATACAATTCCTATGTATATTAAATACAGATCTTTTGCGATTTTTTTAAATCTGCTAAAATGAAATACGAATTAACTCCAGTTATAGACTACATGTTATAAAATCGTAAGTCTCCTAATATAGTTGTATTTTAATATTTTTTTCTTTTAGTTACCTCACGCAAATAGTCTTAATTATAAAAACAGTTTTTTTTTATAAATTAAAACGAGCTGACGATTTTCGTGAGGTTTATTTAAAAAAAAATATTATTATAAGTCTTGCAATCTCTTACATTTTAAGTACTTGCACACACTGTAAGAGATTTCATTAGTCAGTTGAAATTTACAATGAAAATCAAAAAAAAAATATCTTCAATGAAATAAATACACAATTACTGATGTTGCACAAACAGACTTACGTATTAACATAAACATAAAATCAGATGCCCTTCTTGACTGTAAATTGCGATGACATTCTAACCGTAAGGAAACTTTATGACGTCAACTTTCTAAAAAAAATATTGACGTCACCTGTTTCAGATGTCAATGTCATAGAAGATTTACATAATAGGTACATTGCAAAATCGTTATATGGCTTACATATATAGAAAGGCACAAAATATTTGGTAAGTTAAATAATACGTGAAAACTTAGTCTTATAGAAATATAGGCTCACAAATATAATATATAACATTACGCTACTAAAAAAATCGTTTCTCTCTTTCTTCTTCATGATGAACAAGCAAGATGGCGATTGTTTTGTCATAATACAGGCAAACCTAATAACTGATTAAAGTCCGGCCGCTCAGACATTGCGTTTCTGACAGCTGTCAATGTCACCCTTTTATATTTGCTAATCATTTTAGTCCATAATTAATACGTTTATTGTCAGTTGGGATAATGATTCAATATTTAATTTTATTACTCGTTAATAAAAGATAAGTATTTAAATATTTCATTGACGCAAACGCAATCTCTAAGCGGCCGGACTTTAGTAAATATGATCCTTATGTAATTGTAATAGAGTTTAAAATAGTACTCCAAAGACCACTGTACTGTGAAAATGTTTATGTCCCATGAGTTATTTTTAAATTAAAAATGTAATATAATAAGAAATTTAAAATGAATAAAAATTTTTATTTGCACCCTGACAAATCAAATAAAATATTATGTTTTTTTATTCTATAGCTTGCGACCTCTGCATAGTGAGAACTGTGGGTTGAGAACCACTGCTCTATTGTATACTGTTTACTATTTACAACTTTATATCAACTGAACAAGGACTATATTCCTGTACCAGTAGTTCTGTTCACAGATTTTTGTTCAAGAATTGAAGCTGGTGTATTGCAAGCTAGGAAAATGTTCCTTATAAAGTTATCTACTATACATACATACATATATTAAGGAATGACCTAACACAAAAAATATTAGGAAAATTACCAAAAAAAGCAGCCAAAAATGACCTAACATTTCACAATTATTATTATAGGTTATTTCGGGTACTTGGACAATTAATAAAATTAGATCAGTCCAATGGTACCTAAACATTATGTAAAAATATATCGAATTTTAATGAATCGATGTTGTATATTTAAGGTATGTACATATATAAAATACTGATAAAAAGTATACATAAAATAACTTGTGACTGATTTAATTGATTTTTTATATGTTATCATTTATTAAATAAAATACGAAACTATCGAGAATAATGTTTTACTATACAATATAGGTAGTGTCAGCAATATACACTTGGTGGCAAATAAATCGAGCCAATTGCAATTTTAATTTTTCGTCGTTGTGCATACAAGCACGTTTTGTATTTAACTAAAACAAATACTGTTCGAAAGAGTATTAAATAATTAATAAAATTAGGACAGTTTCTAATAATATTATCTTTTTGATTAAACTTCATGGAGGTTTAACAAAATCTTTTGTAGTTGCTTCAGTTTTATTTAGAAGGTTACGCTTCAATTCGAAATCTTAAACTGAATTATTGCAACATTAGTATGGTTGTCTGTATTAATTGATATTGAGTTCTTGCTTATATAAACAAACTCATCTTATTTTTATAATTAAGGCAATTTCTTTTTATATATAGTTACTTTATTTAAAAGGGGTAAATAACCTTTCAAACAGTATTTGTTTCCATTACATTATATTTTGATAGGATAATACCTATCAAAAATTAACGACGAAACAGAAAATGCTCAATTTTTTTGCACCCAAATGTACATTCTGCGACGCTTATTTGACCGATTTCGTGGCAAAGTACAATAGAAACAAAGAGATTCCTGTATGGAATATTGTAAATCAAACACTACAATATATGCATCAATTAAAATGCTCGATACACAGAAGGTACATCTCTATTGTAGACCTTTTATATAACTTACGGCAACTAATTTAGAATTATTTTTTGAGTTATTCACCTTAACCGGAACACATTTCCGAGTGGTCATCCCAAGCTGCCACCTGAAAATTTATGGACAATAATATATTAAACTAGCTGACCAGGGAAACGTTGTTTTGCCTTCATCATCACTATCAATATATATTGTGCTCGTTTTTCATTCATCGCAACATCGGGAGTGTTACGAACGAAGTTGCCAAGCTATAGCTCATTTTTGTCGTGACCTTCGACAGTTTTTTTTCTTTTTTATTCTTTACAAGTTACAAGTTCTTTACAAGTTAAATGGAGAAGGGGGGTGTTAACTAGTCATAAAAGATGTATTTAACCCTACATACAACGGTCACAAGTCCGGGAGTTTACTGAACATTATCTGCCACTCGAGGGTTTATTGGTAACATTGTTAGTGGGAATTGTAACATTTATATTCTTTTTTAACATAAAAATGGAACCGACTTCAAGACACAAAACTACTAGAGCGATTTTCATGAAAATGAAATGAAACCAATCTGGAAGTACTCTTTCAAATAAAAAAAGAATTTTTAAAATTATGAGGTATCAAACATTAAAAAACAAAAAAAAAACCATACGCGTCGTACCAATGTACCATACTTAAGAACCTCCTCTTTTTTTGAAGTCGGTAAAAAAAGTTCCCATTCAATAATCGTTTACAAAAAAAAAAAAAAGCTCACCTGACAGTCGCGCGAACAGTACCACTGGTTGGCACAGCCGGCGCACACGAACTGCGCGAGCCGCGAGCGGCAGCCCTGGCACGTGGGCGCGTCGTCGGCGCTCTCGTCGATCACCAGCCGGCCCGACGCGCCCGACGTCGCCGACGCTGCCGACGCCGCCGACGCCGCCGACGCGCCCGACGCGCCCGACTCCGACGATGCGACGCTCTCCTCCTCCTCCTGACATCACCAAATCATATTGTTTATTTCAAGTAGGTTTACAGGGCAGATGCCAGGTAGTTGAGTGTCTGTGTTAATGACCACATTCTGTGTCTTGAACTCAGAAAAGCATACAGATTGTGATTCTGGATGGCGCCAAGCGGTTTGTTGGTCCATTTTTTTTCATTCCACTTCAAAACAGTAAACAGAATGCAGTCTTCATTATTATGAAACACTCAACTCCACCCAGCCCCTTTGTTTACAACCACTTTGTCTGTAATTTTACTGACAAAGACCCTGTTACTTTCTGGTATAAATAAAGGCACGATCTTTTTTTTTTTTACAAGTTAGCCCTTGACTACAATCTCACCTGATGGTAAGTGATGATGCAGTCTAACTTGTTAGGAGGAGGATGAAAATCCACACCCCTTTCGGTTTCTACACGGCATCGTATCGGAACGCTAAATCGCTTGGCGGTACGTCTTTGCCGGTAGGGTGGTAACTAGCCACGGCCGTAGCCTCCCACCAGCCAGACCTGGACAAATTAAGAAAGTCTCAATCTGCCCAGCCGGGGATCGAACCCAGGACCTCCGTCTTGTTAATCCACCGCGCATACCACTGCGCCACGAGGCCTTACTTGAGTTAGTATGTTAAACGTAAATTTAAATAAAATAATTCTCATGAGTCTGAATTTTTTCCATCTATCTCAGTGTTGCTGTTCAAAGAAATACCCGGACTATTATTACTCTTAATATAGTCCTTTTCGACTAGTTGGAGGGGAATAGGAATATTGGTCACATTAAAAATGACAAATATTGTTTTTCTTGAAAAAAAAAATGTATATTTGTGTTAAAAGCCCCTGTTCACGCGCAAACGATCGAGGGTGGCGGTCAATAGGTGCTGCGAGAGGGGGAAATCGGACTACTTTTTACTCCAAAATTTAACGCCAATTTAGCCTTTTGTAATATAATATATATTCATGTAAATAAAGACATGAAAAATGAAAGAGAATTTTTAAATGTTTTCCAAAACAGTGCCCAACTGAGACTCACCAATTGCACCACCTCAGCCTTCTCGGGCGGCGGCTCCGGCGCTGTCGGCTGCACTGGCGTTATAGTGATCTCCCCGCAGTTCTGGACGGAGGCAAATAAATACAACTTTCACAATGAGTCTTATAAGAGAGAAACGAACATCTTAACATCTTAGACCATCCATGGATTCTTTCCATGGATGGTCCATCGCGTGACAGAAAGAAAACTCCGAGCCCTGAACTAGTGACTAAAGGATGTAGGGTTAAGGAATAGGGATGATGACAGTTTTTTAAATTCTACATAAATTAAGAGTACGCTAATAGTAAAGCAATTTTGTAAAAGGAACAGGGTATCTGCGATCATTACTTTCCGAGTTACAGGGATTTAAAGGATCAGATTTGCGGCACTGCCACGGATCCCTGAAAAACGCCCCATACAAAATGGCACGATTTATTTGGTCATAGTGATCGTTAGATTTGTATGGGCGTTCAAACAAAATTACAAATATCGTTGTGCGTTTATGTTTATAGTTCATGTATTTAAAAATGTCACATGTAATGTAAGGAAGCTAAAACTTGCATTTGCATTGCATGCATTTTCATCTAAGTACGATAAAAGATTTTCAATAGCTTTTGAATTTTTATAATCTTATTTATTTATTTTGCAAATATCAAGACAATCTTTGCTTTTTATGTATAAATTAGTTAACATTGACCTTATTTACCCGAACACATATTGTCGACCAATAGCGGCTTAATCGAAAATATCACCCTATTTTGTTGAAATTCTCAGACCAGACAGACTTACTTAATTATATTAAAGGAGATGGTCCAAAATTGTATGAGGCCCAGGGTCAGTCATTGTACCCTGGCGGAATTTAAAGAAAATGTTCTTTTTTAACTATTTTTTTATTATACAAATCTATGAATTTACTTTAATTTTTTCGAAATTATATTCATTCTCTCCCAAGAAATGCAAACTAATAGGGGTAATAATGGCGGATTGATGACGTTTTCAATGCAGTAGTCGATTTGACGTTTGCTGTCAATTGTCATGTGATAGTTGCTTTAAGGGCGCCATCTTGAAATAACTAAAAAACTTGATTTTTAATTTTATTTATTTCTTTTTATTAAGTTAGATTTAATCACTTATTTAGATTTTAATAAGAACCTTGTATTTTTTAAATTTTAATGATACGGGGTACAAGAGTGGACCTGAAATGGACCATCTCGTTTTTATTAAAAACAATATCCAAAAAGAATAGATTCTCCTGACGGAACAGCAAAACGTCGATCAAGTAATCGAATATTCTACATAACGAGTCTAAGCAATGTAATTGTTAGTCTGTGTAAACATTACAAGTGTGTGTATTACGAATCAAATGTATAGTTGAGTGTAGTGTTAGGACAAGGAGAATATTTAATAATATATATAAATATATTATTGAAGTTAAATATTTTCGATGTGTGAGTTTACGTCTCCCCCAAAAAACGACAGACAATTTTGTTTGAGAATTTGGGTGCGATGCATCTCCATAACTAATTCGTCCATGTTGCAATGGGCGTGGGATGAAAGTTTTCCATGCTCCGCTATTGGTCGATATTATGTCTTTTTCTCTTCACAAAATATCTCGTGGCCCAAGGCCTACTATGCTGTGATGATATCTACTCGTAAATGAAATAATATAAGAACATGATATTAATGAATCTAAAATATGCAAATCCAAAAATTAAGAATTATTTTGAAATGTATGAAAAATGAAAATTGGTATGTTCAATAAAATGAGTATTGCCATTCTTTTTTAGCGTAAAAATCAAAAATTCTTTTAGATAATATTTGATTTCAGATAGTTTCAAATGAAAAATATTTAGGTTTTTATTCTGCCAAAATGCATAGTAACTCCATGTTATAACTCTTTTCCACTAAACATCTGATGAAAAGAGCATAAGGGTCATAGCAAACGTATCATCTCGGAAAGGGATCGTACCAACTAGAGGCATCGCCCCACTCGAGTCCAGTATTCTTTTTTATGAAAGGCCTTAGTGCAACACACTAATCGAAAATCGTAACACTCATAACGAGGGATTATTCTACCGCTGAGTGTCGAATTTAACCTCTATTTGTTTGAGAATTTGACACTCAGCGGTAGAATGGTTCCCTGGGGGTGCCCCTAGAACGTCTATGAATTCCAGTGTCAATCGCCTGGCCTTGAGAACAGGTTTTAGCTAACCGTCCGCGTCTCTCATCCCACCCGCGTCTCGCCTCACCGTCAACCCTCAGTCAAAAGCCATAAGTACTGAGTCGACGGCGAGGCGATAAGGTTACACCTCTCACAGTTGATATATGTGCTATGACCCTTAAACTGAATTTTGAATTTGGAATGTGGCATCTAACAGTCACTTAAGCCGTTATTTCATTGGCGATTTTCGAGCGTCTGACGTCTGCCCAGCATCAACGTTAAAAAATACGCAAAAGAAAAAGCATCGTTGACAACTTCGAGAGAATCCTTCGTAGTGAAAGAACGCTACGTTAACATCATACTTGTATATATAAACAACGTTGGTTCTAGTCAAACATTTCAGAAAAGCAAAAACAGTTCACAAATCGCCAGTGGAATAGGGGCCTTAGTTTCAATATACTAGGAATTTCAATTATTTACAAAAAAGTCACAAATTGATAAATACTTATAATCTAAATTTTGAATTTGGAATGATCGAGGCCAATCGGAACACCAATTTGTTTTTTTTTTATCTCATACATGAGGTTGGTACCTTGGCCTGACCGAAAGATGGCAACGGCGGTGTGTTGGTACTCTGTTTCCGTTCCGGGGACGTGAGCAGTTTAGCCAACGTCGGCGAGTAACTCTGAGACGCGGGGGGCGCCGGCTGCAAGGTTGGCAACACCCATTCAAGCTTATTCCAAATTTAAAATATGATACAAACAATGATAATTTTATACTATAGATAGGTTACGCGCCTAGAAAATCATCGCAAAAAGTGATCCGAATTTAGCTGCACTACTAAGCGCACACATGCACAATTTTGTCTTTAATTCCATTATATATTTATGTATATATATTTTTAAACTTCCTGACCACATAACTCGACACTGTAGGCGATATTTACATATTATTTGTTTAAATAACATTCGTTGTTTAATGAAATTACGACAATTATACACATTTGTTTGCCTCACTTTTGATGCACTAGTGCCCTATCTCTAGTATAAAATATCATTGGATACAAAGCTTTATGGAAATGGGCATAGACAATGGACTTAGAAACAATGGAAAGGCTACACACGCATGGATATATATTTTCTTAAGCGATTACTAATTTTAAATTCACATTCATAATATGGCATGTGCGTCTAGCCTTGGCAGCGAAATTAAAAAAAAAATACTAAAACCTAAGGCCATATATAAACAAACAAGTACTAATAAACGACGTAGACAAACATGTGCTAAAGATTCTAAACATCTAATGATGAAAAAATATTTTCTACTTTCCGAAAGATATTGTAAAAAAATTATATGAGTAACTAAAAATATTCAAATATTTTATTTTATCTTCAATATCTCGATATTTAAATTCTCAAGACAAAATATCGCAATGAGCATATTTCACTCTGAAGCTGAAACTTTGCTTGCGTCATAACATTCTAAAATAACTTTAATAAAAAAAAATGGCAAACCATTTTTCTTTCCTAAATTTGAAAGCTATTCTTTATCTATAAAATACCGACATTAACATTTAAAATACCGACATATCAAAAATCTTGATTTCACATAAAATTTAAATATTACCGGAAAATATAATTAGAACAAAGTTCATAACTGAAACAAAGATCATAGAAGAAAGTTGCAAAGCTTGATTAGATAGAGGATAGCTTGTCCATAAAATCCCAGGATGGATGTAAAATTGAGGATACCTAGTTTCGAAAATGTATTTCCCTAAACCTAAAAACGTAGACAGAGAAAGTAATAGACGAATAGACGGTATTCGTCACAAAGAAGTTCAACAGTGGTCAATAAGTTAATATAAATTTCTTTGATTTTACTCAAAATATATAACAATAAACGTAATTGCCGCGTTGCAAGAACCAGCTCATGACTAAGGGCCCCGTATGGATTCAAAACAAGTCGGGCAAAGTCCGACGTTGTATCACGTGAGTTTTGAGATTGAGTTGAGAGAGAATCAATTAATATGAATAACACTCCCGATAGTTTAAATTATAAAATAAACGTAATTCATAAATTTAGTCTCAACCTGTTGCAAATTTAAGTAACCATATAGCTCAAAAATAATAATATATAAGTTTGTAATTTTTAAATTTTTTTTTGTTTTGTCTTAAATATAAATTTTTGTATGCCAGAAATGGCTTTTAAATGACATTTGAATTATATTAATAAAGAATTGAATTATATTGGTAAAAAAATAGTTCAGTGTGTATTGTTATGTGAACATCACATCAAAATCGAAAATTAAAACTTTGATTGCCTTTTTAATTAATCGTCTATATCTTTTTCTGTCTACGATTAAAAAATAAATGAGCATTTGATATTCTCAATTATTTTAAGCGCAGAAAACCCTTAAAAAAGCCCCTTTGCAAAACTTTTGCAAAACAATGCCATTAGCAACAATGAAAGGAAATTTTCATACCTTTGTCAATATGCCGTGGAGTAATGAGTTTTGTTGTTGAGTTTGCGAGGTTTCTTGACTCGTTGTGACCGGTAGGAGTGAGATTTCAGGGTATGGCGGCGGAGGAGGCAATCTTAAAACAAAAAAAAAATTTAATCGATCTTAATATATAAATGCGAAAGGTCATTCATCACGAAATCTCGAAAATCGCTCGACGTACAAAGACGAAATTTGGTAGAGAGGTAGTATATAGTTAGTAGGTATCCGCTATGAATGGATTTAGCGATAGGGCCGGATTAAAGAGGTCTAAGGGCGGACAAAGTCGCGGGCGTCCGCTAGTACTTAGTATGAGCCCAGTGACGGCCTCCGTGGCGTAGATTTACAAGACGGAGGTCCTGGATTCCATCCCTGGCTGTGTCAATTAAGATTTTCTTAATTGGTCCAGGTCTGGCTGGTGGGGGGCTTCGGCCATGGCTAGCTACCACCCTAGTTGTGTTTGAGTTTGAGTTGAGATTGTAGTCAAAGGCTAACTTATATAGAATTAAAAAAAAAAGACTAAATAAACAACACATACCTAGGACTTGCAGTTGCCACCCTCTCCGGTTGCTTCACAGACGTATGTGCTTCCTCCTGGGGTCTCTCCCTCCTCCTCTCTGGTCGCGGCAGGTCTGGTCTGTGGTGCTCTGGTCTGTTGAGGTCCAACGGCCTGTTGGGCATGGAGCCAGCGTTGGACTGCTGCATGTTGGCGAACTGTACCAGCACATCCTTGAAGGAGAGCCCATTTGGAAGAGTTCCCGTTTGGATTTGCTGAAGCCGTTCCAGCATTGCTTTCTGGTTCTATAAATAGATATAAGAGTGTAGTGTTGTGCCGCCTTGCTATTTACCCGACTGCAAGAAGGGTTATGTTATTGGCGCGTATCTTATATGTATGTATGTAAGTAAAAATCCATACATACATATTCATTATTGTAATTAATTTGTACGGATGTATGAGAAACTAGAATTTTTACCAAGTTTGTACCAAGCGGTATGAATATCCTTTTCTTTGGGACGGCTTAGCTTCGTCAAAATTTCATCCTTTGCCACTGGTATGTATGCAATATTCTTTATTACCTCATAACTTTCAAACCGCTTAACTGTTAAATAATTAAGATATCGTAGATTTCGTTTTAACAACCCAAGTGTTCCTAGATAGGTGAAGTTAAAAAAAACCTACACGACGACTGTGAGATGCTATAGACTCTATAGAATATTGTGATATGGGTATCAAATTCAAGGGCTCATAAAGAGGATTTCTAAATGGTATATCGTGTCCATATTATAAAAACCTATAATTAGAAAAACGTTAATTATTAATAGATTAGCTGACGCCGCACGGATTCACCCGCGTGATATATAGCCTATAGCCTTCCTCGATAAATGGGCTATCTAACACTGAAATAATTTTTCAAATCGGACCAGTAGATCCTGAGATTAGCGCATTCAACCGAACAAACAAACAAACTCTTCTTTTCATACTTGCGGACGCACGCGACTTCGTTCGCGTCGTATTTAGTTTTTCACAAATCCCTCGGGAACCATCAATTTTTAGCCTCAGGAACCATCAATTTTTAGCCTATGTGTTAATCCAGGCTATAATATATCTCAATACCAAATTTCAATAAATTCGGTTTAGTAGTTGAGGTGTGAAAGAGTAACAAACATTCATATCATCAAAATCATCAGTTATGGCTAAGCTCGGGAAACCATGGATTTTTTGTGGATAAAAAGTAGTCTATGTGTTAATTCAGAGTAAAATCTATTTCCATTCTAAATTTCAGCCAAATCGCTTTAGTTGTAGCAAAGTCAAAGTCAAAATCAAAATTCATTTATTTCAAATAGGTTTAGTTTACAAGCTCTTTCGAAACGTCAGGTAATAATATTAAACTTAAGATAATGGTGTTAATAATTATTCGAAAACTTAAAATTAAAGTTACGAGGGTTCCAAACGCGCCTTGGTCCGAGAAGAGCCCACAACTAACTCAGCCAGGTTTATCCTTTTTTAGTTTATCACCATTTAACAATGGGTATATAAGTAGCCTGTCATAGCGGCGTTAAAGAGTAACAAACATCCATACAAACTTTCGCGTTTATAATATTAGTAGGAAGTAGGATTGATAAATATAAAAATTTGATGAGTCAACTACCCTATTGCTCCATTAATTTCTCGTAAGGTGCACGGTAAGTGGCCAAAAGAGAAATATCGTAATTCAATAGCATTGAGTGTCGAAGTCACATCACTCCCAATCCCTGACCCAATTCCAGCGCTTCGTGTCTCGGCCGTTACATCAATTCAATAAATACGATTCCTGGCAAGCTTGTTGCTTGCTACTAAGTAATGCTCAGTTTTAACCGACCATTACTTTAGTTTCAGTGGGTTAAATTATAGTTACATGCCCTTGAAATCTGTCATATGACTAACCTCCTTCAAAATAGGAGGGGAAAATGTCGAACATACAATTTTTTTATGTTAGTGTACTTACTTAAACTTTCATTGTATGTGCTTTTGATTTAGGAAATAAAATTAATACAGTAAGTTATCCTTAATATATAGATATATGAACTCGCAGACTTTTTTGTAAATCTATAAAAGAGAAATTCACGATCCTCATAATTCACTATACCTATTGGTGGAAACCGCATGAAAATTTGTTTAGTAGTCTTCAACTTTATTAACTTTACAAACACACAGAAGCGTCTTTTTTTATAATATGTATAAAAAAATATAGTTTATTTTAGTAACAAATAATTAAATGCTTCTTTTAAGAATTTAAAACTCCTGTGTCTCCGCTGTTCATATTTAAAATGAATAATAGAGGGTAGGTATAAATAAAACTAAAAACATGTGTATGTGCATCTGTGTGTATGTGTATGTGTGCGTGTGCGTGTGTGTGTATATAGAACTGCTTCTGCTATAATCTGTCTGATTTAAGTACCTTATATGTAAGTTAAAAAAAATCTACTTACCATATCCAAATTATTAAATAGCATGTTGAGGTTACTCAAATTGTTCATGTTGTCCATTTTCGGGGCAATAGGTCGCGGCGTGTTCATCATGTTCGGGTTGACCATGCTCTTCATCCTCCTACCGCGCCGCGGCGTGATATCGGGGTTCCTTTGCCTGTAGTCTGCTATTATTGACTTCACATCTTTTGTGGGCCCCTGTCGCCCCATTGGCAAACCGTAGCTATTCGTCAGTTGCCCATTCATGTCTCTAGGATACACGGGCATAGGTCCTGGCATCATCAACGCTTGGGGGAAGACTGGTTTTGGCATCGCTTGCATATGGGCTGCTTTATCATACGGAGGAGGCAGACCTGACATTGGATTGAAATGTGACGTCACTGGCATGATAGGCTGTATCATCGGATTGACCATAGACCCCGGCTGTTTGATAGACAAGCCAGATATCTCATCACTTTTATCTATGGCTAAATTCTTTGCTTGGTTTAGATAGTCAAATGGATCAGTACGTTCAGAGCCATTGACTTCTGCATTCTTTTCAAATGACAATACCTGTTTTCTTCTCAATAGCCTCAGTAATATTTCCTCTTTAACTTTTTTGAGATGTAGTATATTATTCCATTCGTGTTCCTTCTTTTGTGCAAGTTCCCTTAAAGTTTGTATCTCTGATAATAGTTGTTCAGTGTGCCTCTGTATTTCGTCAATGTTGTTTTTCGTAGCTGTTTGTATGTAGTCATTTATCATTGTGTCGTGCTGTGGGAAGGTCTTCTCCACTTCAGCACATAGCTTCTTGAGTGGCGAGTCTTTGTCCACATCTTCACTTGCACGCCTTTTACCTGACTGTTCATCCTGGAGAAGAAACTATACATTTATAGGCAGCTACTACAATATATAAAAGATTCATTCATATATCATTTATTCATTAGAAAAAGCTAATGAATACATTTAAATGAAATTTAAGTGCCTGACTCTCAAAATTTCAGAATAACCATGGTTTTCGCATTATATATGAAACTACAAGTAAAACACAATCAAGTTTTATTAAACATTTTGTCTGTTTGCCTGGACTACTCTCTAAACCAATTTAAATACATCTTTCACAAGAAGATAGAGCAGGAAATCGAGCAACATATAAGCTACTTTTTATCCTGAAAGAGTCCACTGGATTTGTAAAAAACTGAATTTTACACAGACACAAGAGCCCGCTAATTATTATTATGTAAATCATTTGATGGGTTCTAAACTACTACTCCTTCTGTATGAGTTGACTTACCTTGCTAATATCTCCATTCACAGGTTGTAAATTGGATTTGAGATTCTTATCAACCTTCCCAACTGGTACTTCTGTCATCTCCACATCTGGCTCCACTGGCAATTTGTCATCTAACTTTGCACCTTTACTCACTTGCGGAGCCTCTTTCTCATTTACCTCGATCGGGTCATCTGTATCTTTTGCCTCTACAATTTCAATGACCCCCAACTTATTTGCTTCATATGTAGTTTCTAAAGCTACTACATTTTCTTCTATTATGGTTACAGGGCTATCCACCTCTTTTAGTTGAACTTCTGCAATTTTACAACTAATGTAATAGACCAAGTTACAGTCTGCACCAATAAATCTATTTCAGTTTGAAATTATAACATGAGATACTGATTATGGCTAGATGGATGATAGATAGATGACAGATATCATTTCCACTTCCCATGTTGATATTAGACTATTGAAAAGGTGTGTTTCACTGTCAGTCAGTATATAGTCTTGATAGGTTAGTCCAATACTGTGTATAACTGGATTTTGTTGATTATCTCAGACCAATTACCTTTGGACTTGTATCACACTCAAATTCACCAACAAAATGATCTGTTGTTTTTTGAGGGGGAAGAGGTAAACATACATTGAATATATTTAACATCAATAAATATATCTTGTGTCCAAACAATACACACAACTTTAAATTTAAATCGTAATACACACACATGTATTTTAACTCAATATCCTATAGTTTGTATGAACACATTAGATCGTGATCTTATACTTTTGACAGAGGGGTAACATCTAGCGAGGCACGTCCTACGGTTATTGGTCTGAGTTGATTATGCATTACTACTACACCATCAATGACCTGTATATATACTACCACCACATTCAAATTAATATTTTTTATCTTTCATTTATTTATTGTTAATTATGTGATATTAATTAATATTGACTGCTGATTGCATGTTCACATGTTGCCATTTGATTAAATGATGACCAATTCACTACAGTTATAGCAAATCAGCTGATGCAACATAGCAGTTAAAAGCAAGATAAAAATAGTATTAATATCGCCAATATTAAATAAAATACACCACAACCAGCCCATTTTAAATGACACTTTGTAAAAAACAGGACTTTTCTCTTCAGGTGGGTAAGTTTTAGGCTTCAAATCCCCTCCTAAAAGTAAACAGTACACCATTCAAAATGGGCTGATGATGGTGATTATTTAGAATATGTATAGCATTCAACTTATGAGCATGCCTGATCACCAGAATTGTAAGGACTATAACTAATGAATTAATTATGACTATAGAACCTTTAACAGTGTCACAGAGCTGCGAACTGTGATAATCCTTGTCTGTCTCACTCACAGACGCATTGGCATCATCGTCGCAGCTTTCCTTCTCCCCACCGACTTTGTCATTTATCGACAAAGGGTCCTTAGCTTCGTCAATAGAGAGGGGGTCCACCTCATTCTCGCTGGCTATCTCCCCCGGGGACACCTCTGCCAACCGGTCCTTCGGAGATTCCACTATTTTAATACCTATATCGTTCATGTTTATTTACATACTTCCTAAAGGAAATTTCACAATGTCAGCACGCCGCACAGAGGTTCAATGACTTCCAAGTCACCCACATAATCATTATTACACTATATTACACTCCGCGGGTCAAAGATTTTAAATCAAAGTTCGTATCAACCACACTGGAACAACAAACAAAGCGGCCAATTAAGATATTTGGAATTTGTTTTCCATATTGGGAGAGTGCGACGAGATTGATGCCGTGATCCGTGAGATCGAAACGACCGATTTTTAACCTAACATATTATAATTAAAAAAAAACTTTAACGCTTCTGCAATTGTTGCATTTCGTAGTTACGTTAGCGGAGATAATTTCGTGTTTTAATTAATTTTATTATGAAAAATAATCCCATCACGCGAAGGACGCAACACGAAATGCACAGATAAAATATATTTTTAATAAATTGAACTTGTAAGTGATTGTTGTACTTGTGTTTTTCTGTGTTTATTTGCGTATGCTATAGTCTTTGACCTCTGGCTCAAAAAGGCTAGAACTCAGTCAGTTCTTTATTAAAAAAAAATTAAAGACCAGTGTTCTAAAAGACTAGTATCCAAAGCGCAACCAATTTACAACTCATTTAAAAAAGTCAAAATAGCTACATCCGCCGGATCTAAATGCAAGCTAAAATATTTTCTTTGAAAGTAAAAATAATTTTAGCATCGTATTGATTAAAATTAGACCAAATTATTAAAAAAATGTACCTCAGTTTTATTGTAACGATATCAGTTGTTTGGGATACAAAAAATAATATATACTAAGTAAATTTAAATATGGCGCGTTCTTGTACTCAGATGACAGTTGAATTTGCTGTCATACCGATTTCCAGTCTGTTAGTAGTCTTTGACTTACGTATCGATATGATATCGATACATAGGTAATCGATTCAATGATTTTAAATACAGTCATCCTCCAAAGATATTAAATTGAGGTAAAATATTATGTTCGATTGACTTTTAAAATATTATATATGTATAAAAAAAATACTAAAATTAAATTACATACTCACTGTAGTGAGTTTAAAAGTTGCCACATTTTTTAAAAATTTACCATTTATGTTTTTAAGCTTTTTTAATAATTTTTAGCATCTATTGTTGCTTAATATTTAATTTTATGCATTTTGGCACAGTTGTGATATTTTCGTGTTTAAATATAGCGTGCCGAATAATAATTATGGAATGTATGAGTTTGTTCTACCAATTAACATGATAATCGATTTAAACAACTCATTTTCGAATGAATATCGATATTTTTGTTTGACAGATGTTATCGAAGTGGATACCGGAGGTTTTATTTTATTTAGACATCTGACAACCCTATACAAAAATGATGAAATGAAAATGAAATGAAATGAAAAAGCAAATGGCTGACGACTAGAAATCGACGTTCTTGAATTTGCACAAAAAAGAATCCGATTCAATTACATGAATTATGCGCAATTTATGATCATGATTAGCAAAATAAAGCTGTTTAAGCATTAATTGACTAGAATAATATAATATTTGAGGCAAAAGCCTGACTAAAATACTGAATTAAACGAAACATTACTATCTAACCCGAATACCTATTTGCAAAAATAAAACCGTGCCTTCGACGGACCCACGTCCGTTTATCATTGGGTGAGTTCTTTTTATTTATATTATTAGCTAAGTATGGTTAATCGCTATAGTTGTTTACCGTATTCAATTATATTAAGCAAAATTCCCGATTTGAGTGGATACGTCCCTGTTCTATTTTTAGAAACAGTAGATTAAAATGTTAAGATACTTACTTGCATATATGTATAACTTTATATGGTATACATAGATGTTAAAATAAAATTAATTAACAGTGTTATTTTTTTATACTTAACAATTTTTGAACTTAATTTTTCCACTGTCACCCTGTCACCGTGAACTCTTTTGACCTTAGGTACTTACTCTACGTAGGTACCTAATTATAAAAGTAGATTCATAACGTTGCTCCACTAGTTTTTGAGGTGGACTTGAGTCAGTTTGTCGTATTCTGGACATCATCATCTATCATCCATCATCATCATCATCCATCATTAATATTGGTGCTCTGCTGACTATGCCACTTTTTTCATAGACTGATATCAAGGCACTTCATCGCTTGTGTAAGTAAGTATATTAGATTACCAAAATCTACAATTTCAAGTGCCCAAGTAATAATGGGTATGTGCTGTAGAACAAATGCAAAATTTTGAATATTTGTTAAATTTTCGTTTACAGTTAATGTAATGTAAGAGAGAAGCCGGGCGGGAGCCGCCCTCGTGAGCATGGAGCGGTACGAGCGCATGGACAAGAGGCACAGCAAGCATCACAAGGAAAAGCACAAGAAACGCTCTCACAAGAAGTACAGGAGCCACAGCGGTACCCATGAACAGTCATATGCTACTAGTAACTCTGTTAAACCCCTGGTGGAGTATTCTGATGTCAGTTCAGAGGATCTTTCCGCCCCGGAGGCTGGAGAGATCGAAAGCGAGGCCAGCTCTATAGGCAGGCACATTGCCGATGATCTGGATAGAACCAGAAAGTCTCACTCTATACGAACATTTCTTGACAACAAGATATCTGTAACCACCACATCCCGTCGGGCAGCGGAGGAATACACACTCACCCGTGATTCTTCTTCTGCAGCGAGAAAAAGGCGCGGCGTTGAATATGAGGACCCCATCCCCGAGTATCAGGACCTCCTCTATAAGAAGAAGAAAGAAAAACGCAAGAAGGAAAAAAAGAAGAGGAAAAAGAAGTCAAAACACCACTCGCGCTCTGCGAGCTTAGATAGCGTTTCACCCGATGATAATGTTCCAGCTGGGACGCCTATTCGTCCAGCAACACCACAACGATACACTCATGTGCCAATCAGTGAATGGGAGAAGGCTTCCTCTCCACTTAGAAATGGTTCCTGTTCTCCGGTTTCGCCTTCTACGCCTCCGTTAATGAGACACAACCTGTCACCTATGCACAGGTCAATCCATAGAGAGCCACCTCTACATAATGCTATGCCATTCTCACCACATAGAGAGAGATCACCAATTGTTAGGTAAGAGTCTTCTGTTTAGTTTTATTTCTGTTGTAATGTTGTGCTTAATTGTGTAACACTGACATGTTGCATCATTTGTCACAATAATTGTCTAAATCAATTATTGACTCACTGTTTGACCTCTATATACTTCTCATATGAGAATAGCCTTCATAATTACAATATAGAACTTCTGTGATGTCATGTAACAAAATCTTCCATTTTCAATAACCTATATGTAATCTACAGATAACTTGCATAGAAATGTTATTTTGTATTGCATATTTCTTAATAATAATAGAGGAGCCTGGGATGCTAAATTTGCAGTTACTGGAGCATCATGGGGACTGATTGCATTTGGTAGATTAAATTATGGGAAGAATAAATGGTTATTTACTTTTAAAATCTACAGACTTTAAAAGCAATTTTTATTACTTTGGCTTACTGAAATTGTCAGAAAATTTTAGCAATTAAGTAGGAGGTTATTTCCATAAGTAAAAAATTAATCGCGCTTGTATCTCAAGAACTAAAATATAAGGGAAGAGAACTTAATATATATTATAACCCTCCCATTCCATTGTGTTACGCTCAAATCGTCAGATTTTCGAAATGTGCAGTTTTTAGCTATCAACTCGCCTAGCTTATCTTAATCTGACTTGCTGGTTAAGTATTTCTGAGTGCTGGTTAGTTTTTTTTTGGTTGCCCTAAAAGTACCCACCAACATTAACGGCTCATACTTGGTGGAGGTACTCAACAACGTGCAAGGTATAGTCCCTTATGTTTATCTGCCGCGCTTGAGTAGCTGCAAAAATCCTCTCTTTGGCTCCCCTACTATAATGACTTGAATTTAAGTACATATTGATATGAGCTCCCCAGTTATGGAGCTTCCACAAATTGGGTTAATTAACGGAAATGGTTCTTTCAAACAATTTTGATATTAGGTTAATGATAACCAGGAATGATAACCCATTTTTTTTAAAGCAAATGAGATAGCTGATAGTGACTGTTAATAGCATTATGGGAATGGGATTTAGGAATTAATTTACTAAGTATTAATTTGTAGAGATTTCATTGAAATAAATTGTGTCATATTATCACAATAATTATGATTGTTTATGACACAATTTGTTATGTCAATATTAGTAAACAAAAAATTATAATCAACTATATAAAAATAAGTTGGGTTTTCCTTCCTGATGCTATAACTCCACACCGCACAAACCAATTTCCACGTTTTTGCATTCGTTGGAAAGGTCTCGGGCTCCGTGAAGTTTATAGCAAAGAAAATTAGGGGTAGGGTTTGGTAGGGGTAGGATAGGGGTAGTTGAAAGTTTACATCGACTTTCACGCGGACGAAGTCGCGGGCGTCCGCTAGTCCTTTATACAATTCCTAATCATCCATCTCTGTTGTGAGTAATTTGTAACAAGTTGTTTAATTTCAATAATTCTGTTTCTGTGCCCTCAGTATTGAAGTAATGAGGTAAGTTCTACTTTTTGCATTTGTATATTTTATCTACATTTTGTGGAGTTTGTACTTAGTGGCGTAGCTAATTAAGGGCCTAATGAAAAAATTAGGCCCTATTACTATCTAAACTGGTTAGGTTTTATCAAGTAAAAATATTAAATTATATACAAATACGTGTAAATGCTAAGCTACTTTATCATCCGATCTTTTTAGTTTTCGAAAAGTTCGATCGCGATTTCCTGGTAAAGATAAAGGGCTCCCTGAGCTTAAGGGCCCTGGGGCATTGCACCACCTAGCACCTGGGTAGCTACGCCATTAGGTATACTATGACTACTATAGTAGTCCATTTTAACCCTGGGTTGAGGAACTAACATCATGTTTTTATAAGTTACCAGAGCCTGATCTAAGCTCTTTCTCAGTACTTTCATTCATCATCAGTTTTGGAATTAATAGGGTAGTTGACTCGTATCAAATTTAATATAAACAATATTATTTTCGCATATTACATGGAATAGGGGTCCGAAATATATCAATATTAATTAATAAAAGTTAAGGATTTCTTATGAAACTTAATTTAAAAATGATGCATTTTTTAAATTTTCCATTTTGTGACGTCACAAATCACAATTGTTGAATAACATTTTTGTCATGTTGTTTGTAACATTTTTGTGTGTTTGTGTATTTGTTATAGTGACGTCCATCATGACTGAGAGGCGTTTTGGCTCGTATTTGTCAAAAACATATTTAAAAACTGAAATTTTGATGTAATCATATCTCAAAAAAATATGATTTTATTTTTTCAATCTAGTAGAATGATAATGAACTATCTAAAACCATATAAAAAACTAGTGTCCACTAGCCTATTACTCTATAGTAATAATAGAATAGCTGAATAACTTCAGAAATACATATATTAGTTTGAATGCTAAATATCAAATGTCATTCTCAACCAGTTCTTCTGAAACTGTTCAGTTAGGTTAACCGACAATGCCTGTTAGGTTATTTACTTTCGAGTAAGTGACGTCATTTGACATCTCATAGCAGGTGTAGAGAAACTTTTTTAAATTAAGTATTAATTTATTTTTTCTTCACGCCCATAGCTATGGACTTGTATTGCACCCACACTCATCAACAAAATTAGTGACCTTACACTACAATAACTATGAATTAAAAATCGTGATATAAAATTTTTCTGTGATAAAAGTGGCCTATATGTTACCTTCCAGTGAAAGACTCATTAAAATGAAACCTTAGACAAGGACAAAAATTTTAAAAACCTAGATTGTGTTTTGGTATAATGTAAATAACTGTAAGGACCTGAGATATCACAGACGACAGACACTTAAATTTTATCAGTTACTAGCGCGACTTCGTCCGCGTGAAACTCAATGTGCAAACATTTTTAATGTGTTTGTTTGTTTAAACCTATTCTAGGAAACCAGTTAGATTGTAAAAATTCTAATTGTTGAAAGTCAGACTCAGGAGGAATGCCATAGACTTACTTTAAAGCAGTGCAATAGATGAAACATCTTTGTGTATTTGATTGGATTGGATTTTATCAAGAAGTTGTATTGTACACTATGTATGAAAGTTCTGTTCATAGAGTAGGGGTTTTCTGGCACGGGCTACATATAAGGTCAGGGGGGATTAGGTGAGGTATAGCCCATTAAAATAGTTTATTAAAATTCGAAGAGTTTTCCAAGCGGACGAAGCAAGTTTATGACACTAGTGTGCTTGTTGTACTCCAGACGGCGACAAAAATCAACGACCCCGCACACGCCGCTCGCGCCCCCCTACCACGAGACGGTGACCATTGACTCTGACAACGATGACTACGACCACAGCCGGCGCGACTACTGGCACGAGCAGCATCGCATGTCCAATGAGGTCATGGTCATATCAGGTGAGTGGATTGACACAATTATCTTTTATTAATTTTTGCAACTGGGCGAGAGAAGAATCTGAAGTTAGTGGGACTTACAATGGGAGGGGGAGGTTGTCTTGACGTAGAGCTTGAGGAAAGAAGCATTTGTAGGAATGGGGGGATGTAGAGTTATGTGAGTCTTAAGATGTTTTTTTCCCGTAACTGGGGCAAGGGATATATTTTATAGGGAGGGGGAAACTGGAACTTGGAACTTGCAGTTTTTCTGTAGAGTCTAGAGTTAACTTGTAATTTGTGTCTAGAGTTATTTATGATTTCTTTAATAAAATATCAGTGGCGACATTAGGTTGTAATTATACTGGTAACTGTGCCTTTTAAACTGGAACATAACAATGCTGTGGCAAATAAGAAGCTCTACCATTACTAAATAAATGCATTTGAAATGATGAAGAAATTATTTTTTGTGCACCACTGTATGCATTACTATTCAGACTTTACATTGCATGGATTATAAACTTGTGCAATTTATGAATCGGTGTCGTGTCAGGACCCATTGAAATGCACTTAAATTATCATGAATTTCTTTACTTGTGCTGCGACAAGTCTGCATGCGTGGCCAGTGTGCTTCCAAGGTTGACTGTTCTTGGACAAGCAAAGATTGTTGACCATACAGCCTGAGTTTTACAACATTTTTGAAGACATGATTGGTTTGCTTGTTCACTTTCTTGTTTGTTAAGCTTGTTGTTAACAGAAAAAAATAATACAAATAAAATTATTACACCTTCTAATAGAAGAGGAACCCGATACGCTAAATTTGCGGTTACTACAACGTCATTGGAATCAATTAGATTTGGTAGATAGATGATAGAAAGAATAAAAGGTTATTATATACTTTTTTTCGCTTTTAGCGTAAAATGGGTGGGGGAAAAAACTACAGACTTTAAAGACAATTTTTATTATTTTGGCTTACTGAAATCATCAGAAAACATGAGCGATTATTAAAGAGTTGCCGATTGGCAGACGGACCTACAGAAAGTAAATAAGAATAAAATATACGATAAAATTTTAAATGTGTAACGATATTTAAATGTGTGTAATGTATTGTAACTATTGTAAGATATCATTAATAAGGTCTGAATAAAAGGCTTGTTTTTTTATAATACCGGGTTCCCGGGGCCAACATAGTATTGGCTGGTGGGCATTTATCTTTGGATGACACTATCCATCCTATATTTATGACGGCCTCCGTGGCGCAGTGGTATGCGCGGTGGATTTACAAAACAGAGGTCCTGGGTTCGATCCCCGGCTGGGCAGATTGAGATTTTGTTAATTTGTCCAGGTCTGGCTGGTGGGAGGCTTCGGCCGTGGCTAGTTACCACCCTACCGACAAAGACGTACCGCCAAGCGATTTAGCGTTCCGGTACCTTGCCGTGTAGAAACCGAAAGGGGTGTGGATTTTCATCCTCCTCCTAACAAATTAGCCCGCTTCCATCTTAGACTGCATCATCACTTACCATCAGGTGAGATTGTAGTCAAGGAGCCAACTTGTAAAGAATAAAAAAAAAAAAAATGTTCCCAGATTCTCCGGTGCACGAAGGGCGCGCGCGCGAGTACAGTCCGCGCCGGCATCGTCGCCGCAGCCCGCGCCGGCGCCGCAGTCGCGAGCGGGAGCGACATCGAGACCGCACCCATCAAAGGTACATCTCTTGCCTTCGTTTTGGTTAATCTATTATGGGAAGTCTTTGTCTTTGGATTAATTGACACGTACGAAAAAAAATCCCAGTAAGTAAGTAGGTGAGTCTCGTGAGAAAGACGAATATCACTCTTTCTTTCGTTGCGTTGGGACAAAAGTGAGAGCGATTTTTATCATTCTTTTTTTTGTTGCGTTGAGACGAAAGTGACAGTGATTTTTCAACTATGTCACTATTGATCGACGCTTGTTCAGGCAATACGTACTTTGTCTGTCGTCTTACCACAACATCTAAAGCAAAACGGACTTCCCGTAATAGATTGACTATAATTATTGTTTATTGACGGAACAAGCAAATGGCCCATCTGATTCTAGCTACGCTCAATAGATCTATGGTAAATCCTTTATAGTTAATCCTAATCGATATATTATATAATGTGACGTTTGTGTGTTTGTACATTTGTTACACACAGTCTCACCGTGTATACGAATGCGCCACGGAGGCCGTCAAAACAAACAGCCGTAACTAGCCACGGCTGAAGTCTACCATTAGACCAGACCTGAGCCAATTTAACCAATTGGGAATTGAACCCAGGATCGCTCTGTTGAGCCACAGCGCTACTGACTGCGTTAAAGAGGTCGTTGATGATCATAAATCACTTTTTGACGGCCTCTGTGGCGCAGTGGTGTGCATGGTGGTTACACGCGGTGGGTTCGATCCCCGGCTGGGCCGATAGAGGTTATCTTAATTGGTCCAGGTCTGGCTGGTGGGAGGCTTCGGCCGTGGCGAATTACCACCCTACCGGGCAAAGACGTGCAGAAACCGAAAGGGGTGTGGATTTTCAGCCTACTCCTAACAAGTTAGCCCGCTTCCATCTTAGATTGCTTCATCACTTACCAGCAGAGGGCCTAGTGGCAGTTTGATACTGTCACCGTCACGTAACGTAAACGCGAATTTCTAAGTAATTGACCGCCACCTAGTGGCACTGCACAACTGTTTCAATTCCATATAAATTTGCGTAAACTTCAACGTGATGTTTACGCAAATTTTTCGGTAAGAAAATATTAAAAACTCCCACAAGGCAAACGGGTGAGATTGTAGTCAAGGGCTACCTTGTAAAGAATTAAAAAAAAAAAAGAATCGGATGGGCCATCTGCTTGTTCCGTCAAATATGGTACAAAAAGCCTACGTTCCAGATCACCCAGTCGCAGTTCACTGAAGCGCCGGCGCACCACTCGCTCGCGGAGCAGGCGGCGGTCGTCCTCGCCGCCGCGCCACCGAGCGAGACACGGCGAGACGACCAAAGACAGGCATAGGTATATATATATATTCATATTTAATAGGTATATATATTCATATTTTGTTAGTGTCCGACCGATGGTTTCGGTTTCGGCCGAGTTTTCGGCCAAAAATCAAGTTTCAGCGATAAAGGCTGTTAGTGATGAAAGGGAACTGGGAAAGTGAAAGAGGCTGTGACGCTGGTGGTAGGCTAAATGGCAGGTACACTAGCGTTTTTGGAGGTAGGAGGGGTTTGACCCAAACGGGTGTCCATTAGGATTTTCCCCCCTACGAAAAAAAAGTAGTTTCGGCGACAGTTTCGGTTTCGGCCAAAATAGGGCAAAACTGTTGCCGAAACCGAAACTGATTTCGGAAGTAGTCGTGCACGCTCGCCTAACTTGGTATGTTGCGGCAACGCTTTGGCGGCGCTGACGGCCCTGTTCGGAAATTGTAGCGCGCCGTTCGGATAGCTCTCTATGTAGCAACAAAACTTAGTGCGTTATAAACAAACAAACATGTAAACATTCTTTAGATTATGTTTTGATGGAATTTATTTTTTTTATTCTTCTAAGTACAAATACAAAACTAAGTATTGATTAATGAGATTTCTAAATCCTTACTTACATAATATTTAATGAAACTGTAACAAATAGTGATTATTGATAACTTTTGATATGAGAACTTGATTTGAAAATATTTTTTTACATTATGTTAAATTAAATGATTATATAACAAACTTACTGAGTTTTCATATCATGTCCCAATTATTAATGCAGAATAATGGGTAAAATGCACCAGACTTTAGTATTTTAAGGAATTTTATACTTGACCACGTGAGATCGGTTTCGGCCGAAACTGAATCCCCCACCGAATATTCGGTTTCGGTCTCTCTTTCTCTCAAACTAATAAAGAATTAGCGGTCGCCCGCGACTTCTTCCGCGTTGAATTCTGATTTTCACAAATCCCGCGGGAACCATGGATTATTCCGGGATGAAAATTAGCCTATGCGTTAATCCATGGTAAAAACTATTTCCATTCCAAATTTCAGCCAAGTCGCTTCGCACACACACACAAACTTTCGCCTTTATAATATTAGTGTGATGTTTTAGGACTAAGCACGAGTCGCCAAGTCCCCCATCTGTACTGCAGCGGAAGATTGACTTCAAAGAGAAGATCAGTGATACCAGCCTCTTTGCTGAACTTGTCAAGGATAAACATAAACGTGCTAAGGTTAGTATGTCTATACTTATTATAAAAAATACATGTAAATAGTCATCCGCCGTGTCTGTCTATCTGCTTGCGATAAACTCAAAACTACTAATACGGGTTTCACTGATAGATAGTTATTTACAAGGAAGGTTTAGGTTATATAATTTATGAGAGTCCGTTGAAATATGACGATACTTGTTGAAAGTGATAAAAAAAAAAAAACCTCTGACGGCCTCCGTGGCGCAGTGGTATGCGCGGTGGATTTACAAAACGGAGGTCCTGGGTTCGATCCCCGGCTGGGCAGATTGAGATTTTCTTAATTTGTCCAGGTCTGGCTGGTGGGAGGCTTCGGCTGTGGCTAGTTACCACCCTACCGACAAAGACGTACCGCCAAGCGATTTAGCGTTCCGGTACGATGCCGTGTAAATACCGAAAGGGGTGTGGATTTGTATCCTCCTCCTAACAAGTTAGCCCGCTTCCATCTTAGACTGCATCATCACTTACCATCAGGTGAGATTGTAGTCAAGGGCTAACTTGTAAAGAATAAAAAAAAAAATTTTAATTGAACACAACTGAAAAGATTCAAATATTGAACATTGAATATTCAATTCAATTCAAATTTAAAAAAATCATATTCAAAATTCAATCCTAAACTCAATATTAGCTACACATTTGAGTGCTGTTAACTCTGGTTGTGTGCAACAGAAACTGCAAGAGATCCTGGAGCAGAAGGAGGAGTCGCAGGGCGCTGCGTCCAGCTCCGCCTCCTTGTCCAACAACCCGGAGACACTCACCATTGACGAGTTGTCCAACAACACTGTCGACAGTCTCACGCAAGTATGTTATATGTTATTATACGCTTATAATTAAAAAATATATGGTGTTTTTCATATCGCATGTTTAGGGTGACAGTCGCCTATATGACGTTCATATTACGTCGAATATTGAATTGCGGCAAACTTTCAACAGTGAAACGAACTGTCACCCACACCATCCTACATGAAACGAATTGTAGGTTTATAGTTGGTCCATGGCATGCACTAAAGTTAAATATCACATTGACACAGTGAAGGTAAAACATTGTGATGAAACCTGCATACCTGAGAATTTTCTCAATTCGCTATTTGTATAAAGTCTGCCAATCCGCATTGGGCATGCGTGGTGAACTGTTGACTTAACGCCTCTCATACTTAGAGGAGACTCGTGCTCAACAGTGAACCGAATATGGGTTACAAAAGAGAGTGACATATCCGGTTCAGCGCTATAGTATATATGGATAGGTAGGGAGAACAACACGAGCAGAGAAGGGGAGTGTTGATCGATCGTCAAGGAATTCCTTAACCCTACATCCAGTAGTCACAAGTCCTGGACTTTGCTTGGTGTTTTTCTCTCTACCACGCGATGGACCCGACCCCTGCACGGTGAATCCATGGAAAGCTAAGATATTCGTCTCATACTACTATAACGTTAAATCCACAGACATCCAAAGAAAACGGCGATACGTTAGACTCGAAGACTGATGTAATAGACATTCCGATGCCGGTCCCGCCGCCGTCCGACGGGGAGTCCAACGCCGAGTCGGAGTCCCTCCCGCAGTCGACGGAGCTGGTGCCCCCGCCCCCGCCCCCGGAGTTCCCGAGTGACGTCACCACACCCACGGCCAACGGAGAGGTCACTGACAGCAACAGCTCAGAGGTAAGTCCCCTTAAAATACATATAGTAAGTATATCACACTATTACGTCACATCATTCTAATATTATAAAGGTGAAAGTTTGTGTGTGTGTGTAAGTATGTAATTACGTTTGTTCCCCCTTTACGCTGCGGCTACTGAATAGGTTTACTCTGGATTAACACATAGGCTACTTTTCATCCCGGAAAAATTAATGGTTCCCGCGGGCTTTGTGAAAATCTGAATTACACGCGGACGAAGTCGCGGGCGTCCGCTAGTATATTATACACCGTGCTAGTTTCGTCGTCTATAAGCCGCCCCGATTGTTATTAGTCTAATACAAGAAACCCCTTAACAATATTTAAAACGACCTTTCTACTTTGTTTTTTTTTTTATTATAAACACGTTAGCCCGCTTCCATCTTAGATTGCATCTGGTGAGATTGTGGTCAAGGGCTAACTTGTAAAGAATTGAAAAAAAAGCGCGCGTTTACAGCCCAGCTTTATCGGCGTATTTGCGCATGGTCTAAATCTTAATCGACGAATCTTAATCATAATCGGGTAAAACGCCCGACATAGACTCGCTTAAAAAACGTCGTGTGCAAAGGCTCTTTGATGGTATAAAATGAAAAGGTCTGTTAAGATTTTTAACTTACTTTGAAAGTACTTAAGAATACTTGTTCTGTATATGCAACGTGAACGCAGTTTCAGATGATTCGACGCCGAGAAGTTTCTCGTTTCATGACTTTTCATATACAGAATTCTAAAGTTGATTTCGTTCGACTCGAATAAGTGTGCGATAACCTTTAAATATAAAGAAGTATCCTTCCGACAGAGTTTGTCCAGAAAAGTATCTCTATACAATTTTTTTTGATAATATATTTTTTTCTTATCACCAGCCCCCAACGAAGCCGGCGACGCCACCGCCGGAGCCCGCGCAGCCCCCATCGTTGCCCCCACTGCCCAAAGTGGGGGGCAGCGTGGTGGAGGCTGTCTACGTCACAAACCAACAACCGGCACCGGCTAAGCCGCGGAGTCTCACCAAGCTACCCATGCCGCCTAATACTCAAGTAATTAATATACGGATATTAATTTATTGTGAAATACAATATTATATAATATAAATGTAGTGTGTACGTGAAAACAACGCTATTTCGTGCATATTGCCAATGTTTTTACACATGTCAACTATGGACGAAATACAAAAGATCTTGTATGACCACCATTAGGGTGTAATAAAATGACGCATACCGCATTTAAGATGACGTGCAATTTTGTTACGAATTATTCTATTTTATTTTATTTTAATTTTTATTTTTATAATTTTATAATTCTTATAGCTTGTCATTTTGATACTTTATTATAAATGAATTTACTTTACGACTTTATACTTAATACTTTTATACAACTGTGGATTTTTATCCTTAATAAATAATAATTATTATTATACCTAAAATTGTATGTATGAAGGTTGAAGACCTAAATTGTATGTTCGCAGGTTGAAGACCTAAAATTGTATGTACGCAGGTTGAAGACCTAAAATTGTATGTACGCAGGTTGAAGACCTAAAATTGTAGGAACGCAGGTTGAAGACCTAAAATAGTAGGAACGCAGGTTGAAGACCTAAATTTGTATGTACGCAGGTTGTAGACCTAAATTTGTATGTACGCAGGTTGAAGACCTAAAATCCCTGGCCGGTGAGAGTCCTCTCAGCACTCCGTCGTCCAGTCCCGTCAAGAAGCCAGACAAGCCTAAGAGGACTGGCATCATGAACTTGCCAATGCCAACTGGTGAGTGAAGCATACCTTAGTATATCTTTGCATTTATATCCATATAAAACTTAGCTTAGCTTATTACTGGTGAAAGAATTTTTCAAATCTAGTTCTTGATTACACCCCCGATTACAACGCCGATTGTACATCTAGACGCCCAAAAAACGTCCTTTACGATCCTGACAATCACATAACGAACGACAATGCTTTCCACAAACACAAGCTACACAGCGTCTTTGCCGGCGAAGACGAGGTCCCCGATATCTGACGTCACCCAGACGTGAGCTTTTAATTTTTAACTCACGATCTCGGGGGAAATTACCCGGTGACGTCACTGAGGTCTCATTAGGGCTATTACACAATCAGAAATAAAATCTCTATTCAAGAATCAACAACCATGGAAGCATTAGGAATTTTTTTTAAAGAATATTTGCCATATCTTTTAAATATGACCAACATTTCCATTCCCCTCCAATTAGTCGGGAAAGACTTAATTAAAAATGGGTACGGCAATAGACTAAGGGCGGGGCGGGTTGATCCCGCTCCTACCGCTCTTACCGTAAAGATATTGAGGCTCTAAATCAAGAGTTTCCCTTGCCATGTTTTTCCGTGTTGGGTAGACCCCCTACTTATTTGATGTTGATTTTCTGTAGGTATACTACAACTTACAAAATTTTATAAACATATATAATATTTTTTTTTACTTCATAGTTACTCTTAAAATAGTGTATATGTTTTGTTTTGTTTTGTTTTGTATATGTATAAGATAATTTGATGTAAAAAATAGGTCTTTAATGTAAATAATACTATCAGTGTAAGTGTTATGATCCACTATCGTGGAAACCATTTTCATTTAATGGACCCACCAAATTTTTTTTTCGTTGACATAGACCCTTTGCAGTTTGTCATAGACCCCTAGGGGTCGATATAGACCACTTTGGGAATCACTGCTCTAAATTGTTAAATTAAAAAAAAAATAAGCAGTAGTGATGTTTTGGATTATTATTTCCTTTTTTTTTATACCAGTGATACCGGGCTCGGAGGAGTTGAGCGGCGACGAGCTGGACGGCTCCACGCCGCCGCCCGCGCCGCGCGCCTCCGCCCCCGCCCCCGCGCACGCCCCCGCGCCCGCGCCCGCGCCGCACCCGCACGCGCAATACTCGCACGTGTTCAGCAACAGGAGGGCGAGGGACACGGTGAGCTCATCTATACTTATGGTCTAAGATCCGGCGTTAAAGATCATGCCCTTGAACAAAAATTACCTGTGAAATTAACCAACGTGAATAACGCTTAGAAGGCTGTTACTATATCAGAAAATAACTCTATAATATCTGATATATATAAAAGAGGCAGGGAGGTAGTTTAGAGCCAGGAGAAGGACATAGGATACTTTTTATAAAAAAAAAAAAAAAGTCGGGTTTTCTTTCCTGACGCTATAACACCAGAACGCACGAACCGATTTCCACGGTTTTGCATTTGTTGAAAAGGTCTCGGGCTCCGTGAGGTTTATAGCAAAGAAAATTCAGGAAAAATTTCAACGTAGGGTAGGGGTAGGGTAGGGTAGGGGTATGGCAGGTAGTTCAAAGTTTACATCGAGTTTCACACGGACGAAGTCGCGGGCGTCCGCTAGTATATGTATAATAATTATATGTTAATTAGTTAGTCTGTACACCATAGAAGTAGGTGCGAGAAGATTACTAGCAAAATCTCTATAATTTGCTTAAAGACATTGGCCTCTCTAGAATTGCAGCAAGGTCTATATTAGAACAGGTATCCAAAGCGGTTCTAATAGGATCTAATAGAAGCTAAAATTTGGATGCCATGTAACAAGGAGTATCCGAATCACCCCCTTGTATATTTTACGATTTTGCTTAGTTTAGGAGATAGATTTTTTTTATGATTTTTTCTGCAATTTTGACCTAACGTTAGTTTATGATTTTTTTCTCATTGTACTGAGCACTTTTCGTGGGGTTGGTGGATAATAATTAAGAACCATACTTAGTAGTACCACCCTAAAAATTACGACTTAACTAGACATTGTGGAACTTACTTAAAAGTTAGTCGCAAAGTATACTACTTTACTTAGTATGTAAAATTTTAATTATGTAAATAACTATTTTTAATGTATTTCCCAGGGTTCCAAATTAAAAAGGCCGCGGATATTGAAGCGACGGGGCTCCAAGGTGGTGCCCGTCGCGACGCCCACTCACCACGCGAAAGACTGGGGGGAGAAGTGTGTTGATGGCTTCCAGGTACGCTTCATTGGCTTTAAACCATAGACAGAGTCGTGAGTCATCATCATCATTATCAACAGAATTCCTTATAAGAGTAAAATCTAGGAGGCGACGTCAATACCAAAATCGGGGCCATGCGTAACGCCAATTGTATAACAAGTTTTGTTAATTATTTTATTTATTTAATCATGGTCGTAGAAAAAGTATTATATACCACTGCACGTAATTAGCGATTGTTGCACTCGTGCTACCTCGTATATAATGGGTCTTTTTATTAGTATAACAATTTGACGGCCTCCGTGGCGCAGTGGTTTGCGCGGTGGATTTATAAAACGGAGGTCTTGGGTTCGATTCCCGACTGGGCAGATTGAGATTTTCTTAATTTGTCCAGGTCTGGCTTGTGGGAGGTTTCGGCCGTGGCTAGTTACCACCCTACCGGCAAAGACGTACCGCCAAGCGATTTAGCGTTCCGGTACGATGCCGCGTAGGAACCGAAAGAGGTGTGGATTTTCATCCTCCTCCTAACAAGTTAGCCCGCTTCCATCTTAGACTGCATCATCACTTACCATCAGGATTGTAGTCAAGGGCTAACTTGTAAAGAATAAAAAAAAAAAATTCGCCTATTTCAGGTCATAACGCAAATAGGCGAAGGCACCTACGGCCAAGTGTACAAGGCGCGAGACAAGAACACCGGCCAACTGGTGGCGCTGAAGAAGGTGCGGTTGGAGAACGAGAAGGAGGGCTTCCCCATCACCGCCGTGCGCGAGATCAAGATACTGCGCCAGCTCAACCACAAGAACATCGTCAACCTGAGGGAGATCGTCACGGACAAGCAGGACGCTTTGGACTTCAGGAAGGTTGGTTTCATTTTTTTTTTTTTACCTGGCTGCTTGAGTACAAAGCTCGGACCAATTACCATAGACCCGCCTCGCTAGATGTTACCCCTCTGTCAAAAGTATATGAGATCATGATCATCATTTTTGTAAACTGCGTCTATAGAATCGATGTTCCGTTGTGTTAAAATTAGACGTGGATGTATTATGATTTTAATTTATAGTTGTGTGTAGTGTACACAGGATATATTTATTGGCGGCAAATGTTTTTGACCTCGTTTGTTTCGAGCTCTTCGTTTTTTAATTTTTTTTTTATTATTTACAAGTTAGCCCTTGACTACAATCTCCCATATAGTTTCGTTCATTCGACCCCTTAAAAAAACGATGGACAATTTTGTTGGTGAATTTGAGTGCGATACAAGTCCAAAGGTAATTGGTCTGAGGTACAAAAGCATTGGCGAACTGGTTGCTATTAACATAAAGTGAGACTCTGAGGAAGCTCTTTGGATTTAACAAAAGTTGGTTTTTTTTTGTAAGAAGTTTTACTTCAGTCGTGTGATCTACACTGCTTCTTGGCGTTTACTAGATGAAAATTCGTACAGTTTTAGATTCCTTACATTAAATGTTACATTTTTTAATATGTGAACTATAAACTTAATCGCACAAAGTTAGCCCTTGACTACAATCTCACCTGATGGCAAGTGATGATGCTGTCTAAGATGGAAGCGGGATAACTTGTTAGGAGGAAGACGAAAATCCACACTTCTTTTGGTTTCTACACGACAATAGTATTTTTGTTTGAACTCCCATACAAATCTAACGATCATTATAACCTACGACGTCATTAAATCGTACCATTTTGTATGGGGCGTTCTTCAAGGATCCACGGCAGCATCGCAAATCTGACCGTTTAGATCCCTATAGCTCCGAAAGTAATGATCGCAGATACCCTGTTACTTTTACAAAATTGCTTTACTATTAGCATACTCTTAATTTGTATACAATTTAAAAAACTGTCATCATCCCTATTGGAGCGCACTTGAGAAAAGTCTGTTGAACTTTTTCCTTGAAAGTGCAGAATGCTAATGGCGAGCCAGTTTTCAAGAGGAATAATTTTTGATTTTACAGGACAAAGGCTCGTTTTACCTGGTGTTTGAGTACATGGACCACGATTTGATGGGTCTGTTGGAGTCCAAGATGGTTGACTTCACCGAGTCGCACAACGCGTCAATAATGAGGCAGTTGTTGGACGGGCTCGCCTACTGCCACAGGAAGAACTTCTTGCACAGAGACATCAAGTGCAGTAATATACTGATGAATAATAAGTGAGTGTGTGTATACAATGTATTGATTAGAGATATGTTTAATCCATATAATATATATGTATATATATATATCCATTGTATATGTCGTTGAGGTATATTTTTACCCATTTGTCAAAATTAAAAATTCTTCAAAATTCATTAATCTTATGCACCTAATATCCATAGCTGGGCACCGTTAATCAAATAGTTAACTTCGTTAATCAATAATCCGCTACAAAAAAGTTAGCTTCGTTAAACGTTAAAGCGAACGAGCGTTCGAAAGAATTAACGCAAGTTAACGTTAATCCGTTAATATGACTGTGTAATATTGCATTTTTATATCGTTGCGTGAGATAATCATTCGAAAAATGAGGATGAGCACTGAGGAAAAGTGCCATAATTTTTTTTTTTGATTTTATATGTAATTTTAAAATTTATCTATAATTTTTTCTTTGTCACTTGTCGTTTCATACTTGTCTGAACTTGTTTTTCGCGCCGAGCCGCGGTGCCGTGCAGTAGATAGTAGGCATTGGATTAACGATTATCGGACTTCTGAATATTGACGGAAGTTAACGTTTTAAAAGTTAACTTTGAAGTTAATCCGTTAACCAAAATTACCGTTATAATCAGGGATCTGTAAAACATTTCTTACAACTGATTGCTGTCAAGTTAATATTTCGCGAGTAGCTTCATCTCAATGAGATGATCAACTTTTTTATTTACGAAAATTCTTGATTGTGGTAGCTAACTGAATTACCAGGAAATACAAATTTCTGAGCGACGGAACGAGATAATGTACCACGCAATTTGTAGGACATCGTGGCTGTTAAGTTGTGTAACTATTGATTAAGCAACAGTAAAAAAATAATTAATTTCAACTTTTATTTTTTTTTTTTTTTATTTAGTCTCTCATTATTCCTGCAATCTGTCGTGAGACATTCAGCGAGATTTTAAGTATTTGAATTAAGGCGTGTTTGCTGCGAAATCCAGTGATTTGCCCAAATGTAATAATGTAGTGTCTATTTCATGACATCTTGTGGTGCTCGGTCTCTTGAGCCTTTTAAAAGTTGTATCAGGTTTCTTCATCATTAGGTTCCTTGCAAGTTGATTTGGATGTTTACGAATACGCTTTTGGTATGTTTTCATTGAGTGTGCAACTTCTGTCTTTGTAGTTTTAATTTTTAGCTCACGATGCAGGCAATCATTTTTGATGTACCAAGGAGCATTGGTAATCATGCGCACCATACGCCATTTGTTTCTAAAAATAGTTTAACTTCTAAAGAGTGGTGTGACAGGCCATTTGGGTTCCATAAAACTATTTTGAGCAGCTCGAATTTTGACATATGACTGTCATTAAATTGGTGAGGAGATTTGTCACGGTGCATAATTGATTCATAATTTGATTGAACATATTTATTAGATTCTTCATATCATTTTGATTATCGGAAGATTCTTGGATGTTAGAATAATTTTTTGGTTGAGATTTGTTTTTGAGGATATCTGCATAGCTCGTTTCAGGCATTTGCCATTGTTGTCTCAGCGTTATAGGATTGATTGGTATTTTAGGCTGTCCTGATTCTGTAGCAGGTATTTTAGGGCGAAGAGGAGGATATTTCTGCTTCTGTAGTTCTTTATAGACACTGCATCCCTTGTAATTTGCCGGGTGATTTCCACCACATAATACACTTTTAATAACCTTGTTATTGATACAAGTTAGGAGGAGGGTAGTTTACCAAAAGTTGTTATTAATGCGATGTTTTTTTTTGCTGTAAAAATGTTCTATGGATACTTGACTATTAGTCAATAACATCGTTTTCATAATCTTGGCAGCCAATGTATTAAAGTAGTAAGATTTTTCCGGTTTAAAAAGTAGGCTATGTGTTAAACCAGGCTATAATATATCTTAATACCAAATTTCAGCTAATTCGGTTCAGTAGTTGAGGTGTGAAAGACTAACAAACATTTATATCATCAAAATCATCAGTTTTCGCAAATCTCGGGAAACCCATGGATTTTTTCGGGATAAAAAGTAGCCTATGTGTTAATCCAGAATAAAATCTTTTTCCAATTTTAAATTTCTGCTAAATCGCTTCAGTAGTAGCGGCGTTATAGAGTAACAAACATCGCTTCAGGCGTTATAGAGTAACAAACATACAAACATCCATAGAAACTTTCGCGTTTATAATATTAGTAGGATTATCAAAAATATTGTTTCAAATGTGCCCTATGTCAATTGCCACTTCAGCTTTGTCACTAAGTTTATTCTTTTAAGGGTCTCCATTTCTGATTCCGTAACTTATGCCACACAACGACGGCCTCCGTGGCGCATTTACAAGACGGAGGTCCTGGGTTCGATCCCCGGCTGGGCCGATTGAGGTTTTCTTAATTGGTCCAGGTCTGGCTGGTGGGAGGCTTCGGCCGTGGCTAGTTACCACCCTACCGACAAAGACGTACCGCCAAGCGATTTAGCGTTCCGGTACGATGTTGTGTAGAAACCGAAAGGAGTGTGGATTTTCATCCTCCTCCTAACAAGTTAGCCCACTTCCATCTTAGACTGCATCATCACTTACCATCAGGTGAGATTGTAGTCAAGGGCTAACTTGTAAAGAATAAAAAAAAAAACAAACTCAATACAAGGTGTTTTTTTTTCTAGAGGGGAGGTGAAACTGGGTGACTTCGGTCTCGCCAGGCTGTGGTCGTCGGAGGACCGCGCGCGGCCCTACACCAACAAGGTGATCACGCTGTGGTACCGGCCGCCGGAGCTGCTGCTGGGCGAGGAGCGCTACGGGCCCGCCGTCGACGTGTGGTCCATGGGCTGCATACTGGGGGAGCTGTTCCTCAAACACCCGCTGTTCCAGGTGAGGTCTTTTTTTTTTTCTTTACAAGTTAGCCCTTGATTACAGCCTCACCTGATGGTAAGTGATGATGCAATCTAAGTTTTTTTTTAAATATTTGCCATATTTTTTATAATATGACTAATATTCCCATTCCCCTCCAACTAGTCGGGAAAGACTGTGCTAGGAGTTGGTACGACAATAGACCAACGGGGTGAGGATTGAACCACCACCTCTCGGTGATGAATCCAACCGCTCTTACCGTTGAGCTATTGAGGCTGGAAGCGGTCTAACTTGTTAGGAGGAGGATGAAAATCCACACCCTTATCAGTTTCTACACGACATGGTAGCGGAACGCTAAATCGCTTGGCGGTACGTCTTTGTTGGTAGGGTGGTAATTAGCCACGGCCGAAGCCTCCCACCAGCCAGACCTGGACCAATTAAGAAAACCTCAATCGGCCCAGCCGGGGATCGAACCCAGGACCTCCGTCTTGTAAATCCACCGCGCATACCACTGCGCCACGGAGGCCGTCAAAAATCATCACACACATCACATTGACTCATCTTCATGAGGCGAGGTCATTTTGCTAACAAACTCGAAAGTGTGAAAATGTTTTTTGCGGCCGTATTTTTTTGAAGTAAAACTTGAGGTGTAACTTAGTAACGAGCCGTGATAGCCCAGTGAATATGACCTCTGCCTCCGATTCCGGAGGGCGTAAGTTCGAATCCGATCCGGGGCATGCACCTCCCAACTTTTCTGTTGAGTGCGTTTTAAGAAATTAAATATCACGTGTCTCAAACGGTGAAGAAAAACATCGTGAGGAAACCTGCACACCAGAAAATTTTTTCTCTGCATGTGTGAAGTCTGCCAATCCGCATTAGGCCAGTGTGGTGGACTATTGGCCTAACCCCTCTCATTCTGAAAGGAGACTCAAGCTCAGGAGTGAGCCGAATGTGGGTTGATAAACAATTTTCGTGACGATCTTAATAACTTTATCATTATCATGATGATGAAGTTAGTAAGATCGTTACGAAAATTGTAATCAGGCGATCCATGTTGCCGTCTATAGGCATAGTAAAACAGTATTTGTTATTTTTAAACTACCAGTAGATGGCGGTTTCAGTGAACTTTGAAACAATCCCAAATCTGTTGGGATGCAGTTATACTTGAGCCTCATAGATGGCGCTTTTTTATTTTTAGTTTTATTTTGATCGTGTGGTCTCATTCAAGTTATTTAACTCGAGATCTTCACGCGTTCCCGATATAAAAGGTCTTAACATCTAACGGTTCCGTTTTACCTTGTTAAGGTATAGAACCCTATAAAAGAGGCTTAGATGCCTCATACAATTCTTAGCTATAGCATCCGCAGGGGAATTTTCAATGTCATAATGAGATTTTATAAGATACACTCTGGCCTGCTAAGCTAGAGTAGCTCGGTTGACTGGAGTGACTCCAGACCAGCACCAAATGGACCGACTTACAACGGCCAACCTTTACTGGCCAAGTGTGAAAAAAGCCCAGGAGAGAAGAAGAAGAAGATACACTCTAAACTTTTTTCTTGTACAACGTTTCAGGCAAACATAGAAATGATGCAGCTGGAGATGATCTCGCGCGTGTGCGGCACGCCGACGCCCGCCGTGTGGCCCAACGTGGTGAAGCTGCCGCTGTGGCACACGCTGCGCCCCAAGCGCTTCCACAAGCGCTGCGTGCGCGAGCAGTTCTCCTTCATGCCGCCCGCCGCGCTGCAGCTGCTGGACCGCATGCTGGAGCTGGACCCCGACCGCCGCATCGCCGCCGACGAGGCGCTCAAGAGCGCTTGGCTCAAGAACGTCGTGCCCGAACAGTGAGTCATCAACTTACGTGCCAGTGCTCAGCTGTGTACCTTATCAACATCACGACAACTACAGGGGGGGGGGGCGAGAGAGGTGCGGGTAGAAACACGCACTTTCAATAAATGAACATTGACCTCTTATAATAAAAGAACGCACGATCATGTAGAAGATATCATTTAAAAACTTAAAAAGGCCTTTAAATATAGTCCAATATTTAATAAAATCTCAAATTCAGAGCAAATTCAACCTTAAGGATTGAGTTTATAAGGTTGAATTTGCAAATGCGACTACTTGAATTGAGTGCCAAGATGTTGTGTTTGGCACTTATTGATTGGGGCCTTTTTTGGTCGCTGATTGTGCGTCCACTTTTTAATAGGAGATTGATGTAAATTAATGAAAAACCCGCCTGCTTGTCATCTTTGAGGTTGTCTCTTGTACTGCGAGGGCGAGTACTCGAACATGTGGTTTGTATGTAGTAGTTGCAATGCTTTATTATTGTTTAGTATTGAAGGAGGTTCACATCAATGTATAATTGTATTGTATTCGGCTGCTGATTCAGTTATAAGTAAGTTAAGTTATTAAGTTTAAGTTAATTTTTACTGATTAAGTTATTCAGTTATATTAATATTAAGTCACAATTTGATAATTATAAATTAAACATACAATTTTAGGATACCATTAATGTCATGTAGTAGCGACCTTCAACCTTATTCTACACTAGGCAAAGCCCCGCAATTTTGCCCGCGTTTCACGTTAAAATACAGGCATAAAATATAGCCTACACACAAATAACGTAGCTTTGTTGTTTAAGCTTTTTCATTTATATACTCATTAACACTATAATAAGACTTGGTAAATGGTAAATAGAAATTAAATGGCAATCGTATTTCAGAATGCCAGCACCAGAGTTGCCAACGTGGCAGGACTGCCACGAGCTGTGGTCCAAGCAGCGGCGCCGCCAGCAGAGGGAGCAGGAGCAGTCCAAACCAAAGTCCTACGGTTTCAACCCAGAGGAGAAATCCGACTCGACCGGTTTCAACCAATCCGACCCGAGTTACAAGAGTGAACCGTTCAAGTCGGAGGGCTTCAAGCCCGCAGAGACTAACCCAGAGACTGTGGGCCAAGTGAAATAGTATTTAGACTTGTATTACTATGGATATTATCAGTGAAAATTGGTGCTTAAGTGTTAAGATTATTGTGATGAAGTACACGCCAACGGTTGTTCATACAAAAGCTTTTTGATTCATCCCACTCTGACGATCACTCTAGACCCTAATTCTTCAAGGTGAGTCCTCTAATGCTTTCTCTTTAAATAATTAATGACTTGAAATTTCGTAAAGATTTTTTTTATCAAGAATATTTTGCATTTACTTCTAGAGTAATTAATAAATTGTGACTATAGATCATATTTTTTTATCTTTACTAGTATAAAAACTGCCTAATCTATAAGACAAAACCAACTTAAGAGTAGTTTTGGCCTTCAAATTAAGTTTCGAATATTTCGAATGACCATCTTTTATATAAGTTGACAAATATAGTCCTGCTTACAGTTAGATGTAGGATGGTGCGGGTGACAGTTTGTTTCACGACTCACGATGATAGTACGTAGTACGTCATACTAAGCGACTGTCACCGCACCTATGCTATCTGAAAAACACTTTAGTTGTCACGTGTACCTCTTAAAGAGACTCTTTTATTGGCAGATCCCATTGAAAAAACGAAGTTGAATAGATATGAAAAGTTGTTTTGCCGACCAAGCACACAAAGTCTTGAATTTCTTACGTCACCCGAACATTGATGGTTCCTCCGGCGACGATACTTCGGCCCTGTTAAAAACAGTCGGAAAAATTTTGGGTATATTTGCTACAACCAAAATTTTTAGCAATGGCGTGCACAGTTATAATGAGGATAAGCACTAAGGCAAACACGTTTTTGCTATGTTGACGTTTCTTTGGTTTTACACACACCAATACGTTTGTGCTATCGACTTACTACTACATACAAAAGCAAAGAGACTTCCTGACGTAGAATATAGTAGGATGCAATCTTAATGACGTCTCTGAAGTAAGTTGGGGTTGACGCTACGCGCATCTGTACATAATTTACGCTAAAATCACGCGCTGGGTGATGCTTTGTCGCTGCCCCCCTACGTAACCGGTGATACCTAAAATCTTGTATTGCACAGCTTAGCGTACGATGTTCCGAAACGTCGTTAAGATTGCATCCGACTATAATTACTCTAATATTACGCTTAAAAGGGCTAGAATCCAGAGTTGTGATGTCTTAAAACAGGCTATTAAAAAATAGTGTTCATGGATTTACAAATAAATGAACTGTGTTTTTGTATACAAAAATTGTTGAGCGAACCAAAATTATTTTGTTATAACCAAAGGATAATAAGCATGGCGATAGTTACCTACGCTTTGAACGTTTAGAAATTTCTAATTGTAAATATGGTGGCATTCGCGAATGTTTCAATGTATTTTTTTTGTTCTCATATCGAAATAGCCTACAAAATATACATGTTAAAAAAATTATCTTAGTATTTGTAATTATGGCTTTCTGGTTGTGTAATAAAAATATCAAAAATAAAAATTTTGCATTTGCTTTATTGGAACTTTCTAAACGGTCACTGTCTACACCATGTCTAACTAAATTGTATAATAGTTACTTTTCTGTATATATAGATTTGTAAATAGAGTTTTAGCATAACTGTATGTGTAAGAACAATAACTATATAAATATGTTGGAGTGAGGTGTCTGTTAGTCTAAGATCCGGCATAAGTAATATATACCCTCATCTGTTATATATTTGGGATGATAAATAAATGATAGAAAATATTCACATTGACACATTGCAAATAGGTTGCCTAGTTAAATTGCGGCCAAACATATTTTTCATACTAAATCTAGAAAACTATTTTTAGCAGGTTAAGAAGTGGTTTACAAGTAATAAGAAAACCAATGTCGAACAAAGGTTATGATTCACAACATTTATCAGGACAACTTAGCAACAAATAAACCTGTAGCCAAAATAAGACCCTAGAATGACCTTGAGTGAAGTCACGCACTTGTGAACGCTGTGTGTAGGGTTAAAAGCGCCTTTGACAGTTAACCAACACTACCTATTTCCACTCAAGTCACTCTCCCCGCCTATCCCAAGTAACCCATAAACAATTACACAAGAAATGTGGACGGCTGGAACAACCAGTATACTGAAGCCGACCGTACGACAGGCGCCTTATATCGCAAGTCGTTCCCGCCAACCGATCACCCCTTTCAAACTCCCCACTCTTTACGAAAATAAGTCGCGCCACCTGACTTCATATCTGGCTTAGAATACTATTTCCAACACTATATATATGAACGCATAGCATAAAATATGCTTTTATTTGACATATTAGGCGACTAAATAACGGATGAGGTTATTTGTACAACATGAATTAACTGTTTATGTCTAGCAACCCCACAGTTGCAGTGTGAAAGAAGGCAACATTTACGTTTTCAATTCTGTTGGGTATATTTCTTTAATTTTTATTCATTAAACAAAAAAGGAAGTAGATTAATAAAATTTAATCATTTAATACTCACCAGGCGCTATTTCACAAGGCAACCTATTTGCAATGTGCCAATATATTTTCCATCAGTTATTTCTTATCCCAAATAAATGACAGATGAGCGTAAATATTCCTTATGCCGGATCTCGTACTAATTGTGTTATATGAATTTTAGTGAATATAAAATTATTTTCTTCCACAATCAATTTTGTCAAATGTTTAGTTGCACCATGAAATTTGAAGTACTTTTTTAATGTTCTAAATGTCAGCTGGCGGACTGTCATCAGTTAGCCTTGAATGCGACTACGAAATATCTCGTGTAGAGAAATAGACATTGTCTATGCGGAATGAAATATCGCTATCTCTTTCATCTCAACGCAATGAATGAGAGAGCAATATCGCGTCGCTATTGGTCAATTTGTTTTCTCATCCCGAGATTTGTGGAATGCATCTTAGGCCTATAGGCTTACTTAAAGCTGCAGTGTGAAACATCAGGGAGATGCATTTATGTTCACACTGTTGTATAGGCTATAAGTAAAGTATACAAAAAGTAGCCTATATGTTGCTCAATAACCTGTTATCTTCCTGTGAGTCTCATTAAAATCTGTTCAGCCATTCAAATAAGTCTGTACGTACAGACAGACACATTAAATAGCAAACTTGTTACTGTTTTGGTATCATGTAAATAACTATAGGCCCTTAGTAAAACTGTTATTTTGAAATCACAGAATTTTATTTTTATTTATTGATGTTGAGAAAGACAAAAATTGTGAATAAGTGCTCTTAAAAACTTATCAGGGCCGTTTTGACGGCCTATTCCCTAAAATGAAGTGACGTACTCGTATATATATATATATATTGTTTTGTAACGTAAACTTATTATACATATCGATGTATCTCGTCCTATGTAATAGGGATGATGACAGTTTTTTAAATTGTATATAAATTAAGAGTATGCTAATAGTAAAGCAATTTTCTAAAAGTAACAGGATATCTGCGATCATTACTTTCGGAGCTACAGGGATTTAAAGAGTTAGATTTGCGGCGCTGCCGCGGATCCCTGGAAAACGCCCCATACAAAATGGCACGAGCTAGTGACGTCGTTGGCTCGCTGATCGTTAGATTTGTATGGGCGTTCAAACTAAATCAATAATATCTTTGTTATTTGTGCGTTTATGTTTATAGTTCATTTATTGAAAAATGTCACATTTAATGTAAGGAAGCTAAAACTGCAAGAATTTTTATCTAATTGCGACAAAAAAAAATTGATAGATTTTGAAATTTCATAATCTTATTTATTTTGCAAATATCTTGCTTTTTTGTATAAACTAGTTAACATTGACCTTATTTACCCGAATGTATCATAAAAATCAATTTATTCAAACCTAGTCATCATCCCAATTGTAACAATATTTTATGTTAGAACAATGGGGAATATGCATGTCTTCAGAATTAAAACCAAGTTATTTCTTAGATTCCTACTCTTTGTGTAGTCATACTTACCTATATAGAAATATATAAAGAAAACGGATTATTTAATTTAAAACATATAAAGTATAAAACTATAACCCAACTACGTAAAAAAGGGGTCTAAAAGGAACAAAACGAGAAAATGTTTAGATGGAAATAGAAAAATGCATACATACAAAAATTCGTCGCACCCTTTATACTGTTTTTTTTTTATTCTTTACAAGTTAGCCCTTGACTACAGTCTCACCTAATGGTAAGTGATAATGCAGTCTAAGATGGAAGCAGGCTCACTTGTTAGGAGAAGGATGACATTCCAACCCATTTTCGGTTTCTACACGACATCGTACCGGAACGCTAAATCGCTTGGCGGTACGTCTTAGTCGGTAGGTATAAAAACAATATGTATGATTGATACCAATATGTATGTAATTGATGAATATGTATTTTTTTTATACCTAAATATACATACATATTTGTAATGTGCCCGCCAAGAACTTTTGATACCAAACACGTGATAATTATCTCAGTTTAATTTTTTTTCTGGTTAGAATCTGAGGCTTAAATTCTGTCGTATAAAAGTTTGATAAAATCTATATCGTTTGACACCTTAGTCACCTCATTCATTAAAATAGGTTCAGTAGTTTAGGCACTAACGTGGCACATACATACATACATACGTAGACTGCCAAGATCATTACCCTTCCTTTTATCTTTGCCGTAGTCTAGTAAAAAATACATGCATATTCCTTGAGCAGAAATAATAGTTAACAAACTTATGTATATGTCGTTTGTTTACATTTATTTATTTGTTTAAATTCTTGCATGCATGCAATACTTTCATCACAATGTATGATAAAATGTTTAAACATTGTTTATTCTGTGATTGTAAATAGTGACTTATGGAATTGAAGTTTCCTATTTTAATTATTTTTTAACATTTTTATTGATATAAACAAACTATGATGTCAAATAATTTGGTTTACTTTACTCACTCTCCCTGCATTAGAAATATCTATAATTGTTATTTTTAACCAACTTCAAAAAAGGATGAGGTTCTCAATTTGTGCCTGTTTTTTGTTTCAATTGTAATGTACCTACTTTCTAATTTATAATATTTCTAAAATCCTCTTTAATTTTATGGATATATTGATTTTCTTTAAAATTAGAGATATTCAATATTTCCATAACCTCACCTCTGTCTCAGTTGGTAAAGCCTTGGTTTTCAATAGCGATGTCCTCGGTTCAATTCACAACTCGGAGTTAATTTTGCATTTTATTTTTTCTAAATTCAGGCTGAAAGGCTTCAACCACAGTTGCTGGTGATAAGATTAACCGCCGAGCAATTTAAAGTATCGGTACGATGCCCCCTAAAAGGCCGTCACAGGTATGGGTAGAATAGGCTAGTTGACACTTTTTTATGGGTCTTGGCAATAGAAGCAAAAACGCCTGTCAGCCATGATGGTCTATTTCAACTATTTCATGGTGTCACGGTTAACAAATCAATTACAACAAACAAACAAAAATATTAGTTCACAATTTGTTTGATGTTTAGTATAACCAGTGGAGTCACAAAATGGACGACAACTTTTAACACGTTCGCTGCGGTACGAGGTCAATTGACCTCGTACGCCCAGCGTCTTCAAGAGTTACGAGGTCAATTGACCTCGTACGCATAGTGTCTTCAAGAGTTACGAGGTCAATAGACCTCGTAACTCTTGAAGACGCCACATAAAGTTTTAGTATGAGAGGAAAGTACAGAAATATCAGTGCCGCAGCGAACGTGTTAAGACGTTTAGAAAAATTTATTAAATAGCTACATAATTTTTAAATGAAGTTTTCTATGAAATCTTTTAATTTTTATTATTAATTAATATCACGAAATTAATATTGTCTATATTAAATGTGATATGAGTCAACTACCCTACTATTATTGAATAAAAAAAGGTGACTCTAATGTCAGGGCAGGGCAAGGCTTTATATAATAACTAGTTAAATCAAATACGTAAACATTGTAGTTTGTTTATGTATCTATCTATCTGCAATAAATTAAACTAAGCCATCATATTATTATGCGTATTTATTTAGGTAATCAAATTAAACTCGTTTGCATTTAAAATTGTAGATAATTTTACATGTTGAATATGAAATCACTTGTTTTTATGTTTTATGATGTCGACAGAGTACCTAGATTTACAGAAAGTTTTTTTTTATATTCATAATTTTGTTGAATTTTGCATACTCGTAGGTTGCAATAGGTAATATTCCTATTTTGTTACAATTTGGTACCACTTTCATGAGATATGTTACAGTTATCGTGTTTCCTTCCATAATAATTTTTCCTCAGTTGCTTAAAAAACTGTTTTAATGGTACATTTTTATCATATCTTCCAAGAAATTGTGATAGCACTGAAAGCTTTATTTAAAAATAAATAATAGTGGAAAGTTTGTTACTTTGCATACAGTAAGAAATAATGTATAGCTTGACCTCTTATAATTAAAGGACGCACAATCATGTAGGAAATGTCACTTAAAAACTGGCCAATTTTGCTTTGGCAGTTTTAGAATTATTGGTAAAGAAAATTATACCTAAAGTCCTTTAAATATAGTCTAATATTCAATAAAATCCCAAATTCAGAGCAAATTAAGCTAAAGGATTGAGTTTAAGGTTGAATTTGCAAATGCGACTACTTGAATTGAGTGCCAAGTGGGGACGTTTTTTTGTAATATCTTGGCAAAAAAGCTATAATAACAAGCAATAATATTGTGGTATAAAAGTAGACGTAGTAACTAATCGAGAAATGTATGGTTCAAGTACGTAGAGATGAATTAGAGACAAGCAAAAGGGTGAGTGTGAAAGGAATTGTTGAAAGGGTAAGGCCAACGTTGTAAATTCAGCTTATTCTCGATAGAAGCCAGGTCAAGAGAGTTCCCTAAACCAACGGACTTGTATGAAAGACTGAGAATGAAAAAAAAAAAAGGAGTGGAAGGACGTGGTGCTTACCTCTACGAATGAGGCGTGATGATTGTGGCAAACGTTTTTTTTTTCAACCAATTTCAAATTGCATTATCCGGCGTTGTTGATATGACAATATTAAAGTCAATTCATTGTGTATAGAACTTTAGCAAAGTAACCATTGACCTCTTATAATAGAAGGACGCACAATCATAAAGAAAATGTCTCTTCAAAAGTGGCCAATTTTGCTTTGACAGTTATAGAATTATTGGTAAAGTAAAATATAATAGTCCAATATTTAATAAAATCTCAAATTCAGCATTCAACCTTAATGATTGATTGAGTTTAAGGTTGAATTTGCAATTGCGACTAACAGAATTGAGTGCCAAGAAGTTGTATTTGGCACTCATTGGTTGGGGACCTATTTTGGTCGCTGATTGTGCAATGTGCATCCACTTTTTATTAGGAGATCGATGAAAGTAACGGCTACTTATTTCAATATTTATAGAACAATTTAATTTATCCTTAGAAAAATAAACATAATAACGTAAAACACTATGGTTATAGTCAGTTTAAAATATTCTAATGGGTGCAGAGATTACGGAATGTACAACTTAGACAAGATGAATTATGTTTATTTTAACAGTTATGGTATGCGCCAACTTTGAGTCCGTTGAGACATCGAAGCTTAAGACAATGCATAAAATATACCTACCTATCTCCAAAGATTATAAAACATAAAAAGTAATAGTATAAAACGTCGATGCCTATCCCAGCGGTATATCGGTAGATCGGCGTTACAATGTTAGAATGGACTGGAAGTTTGGCGCATATTATATATCTACATTTTTTTTAAAGAATATTTGCTATACGACAATAGTCTAACGGGGCGGGGATCGAACCACCACCCCTCGGTGATGAGTCCGACCGCTTTTACCGTTGAGCTATTGAGGCTCACATTGCGTATAACATATGTATATTTTCAAGTGGTTAAAGTACGCGAGCTTTAATGCAACCAGTTAGAATAGTGTGAATGTGATGGTAATTTGAATTTATTGAAAGCAATATAGGTTAAGTAATGTTGCCAGATGGATAATAATCCGGAGTTTAGACGGGCAACACTAATATTGAAACTTGTAAATATATTATGTGAGGTTAAACACCAATACGGCGTCCATGCCTGACGTGGACTAGTACATATTCTAGGACGTGTAACATATTTGTATAGATTATTATTATGGAATCGTACAGAATACCACCGTGGGGCCTTGTAATTCTGCCTCCTGTGTGTTCCTCTCCTTATGTACTAAATGCTGTAAGCATTTATCTAATTATAATGTATGAAATCGGTTTTTCTCAACTGTAAAATTGTTATACTATGGCTTCATAGGTACCTATGTCACAATTTTCATTACATTGTTTTTATATACTCGATTAGAAAAATGATTTACACCAATATTACATTCAAAAGTGAGTGTTTTTTTATATTTATTTGACAAAAAATGTGTTGAATCAATTTTAGTCGGAGAGACGGTAGGCAATTTTGAAGACGTGCTAATAAAAACTGAATTTCTATAATAGTAACTTTGATAGCTGGAAAATCAACAAAAAAAAACAACACGCTATACCTAGGCTTTACTACTTACAAGACGCATGTTTTGATTCGTCGCAGGGACATTATCGAACTCCACAACATTCACTTGTAGAATCGCTTATTGAAAGTATTTGTTGCCATTGACGTTACTTTTTTTTAATATTTGCCACATCTTTTAAATTTGACTCCCATTCCACTTCAACTAGTTGGAAATGACTGTATTAGGAATGGGGACAATAGTCCAGCGGGCAGGGATCGAACCACAACCACGATCGACCACGGTGATAAGTCCCAACCTCTTTATCGTTGAGCTATTAAGGCTTTTAATATTCTGATTTTATTGTTTAGTCAAGGGGACCGAATTTAATTCCAAAAGGTCTTCGATCTCCACCCATTGTATTGTACTATTGTCCTTCCCACTATTAGCACAGCATAAGCATGTTGAAACGAATTTTTTTTATGGGAAAATATGCCACAAACGTTTTAAGACATATAATATTTTAATTTGATGTGTATTCTTATTACTCTGACGACATTCTGGTGTTCGTCGAAATAATCCACCCACAAGAATTACCAAAATATTTTTATTAGGCACCTCCTCAAAATAACCCACTGCCTCTCGGAGTATGTCGTTATATCTATAATTTCTTGAGACTGAAGGATTTTTCTAGTAAGTAGTGTGACCAAACTCTGGATTGTTGCATAATAGATATAGAATATTACCTAAAATTATTGTAAAAATGTACCTAACTTTTTTAAAAATAAAATAATATGATGAATTGGGTATATGTCTTTTTTATATTAAAAGTATACAAACAGTATAGCAATTTTGTAGCTGTTAAGTCCTTTTCATGAAAGAAGTCCCCCAGACGCGGCGCTAAAGTCATATAGGCGCATCATTGTCATTTAGTAGCTCAGACCAATTATAGAAGGACCAGTATCGCACCCATATTCACAAACGAAATTTTCTGTCATTTTCTAAGGAAAACGAGCTTAGATTTGGTTTAAATCTTTTACTAAACTATAAGTTTTTGCCCGTTTTTTACATTATTCAACTACAAAAAGGTATTTTTACGGAGCTCTTTAACCGACGAACACGATTACTACTATGAAGTATCGATGCTATAGACACAGTTTTTATGATGGCATTAGATCGTTGATCATATACTTTGACAGAAAATTAACGTATAGCGAGGCAGGTCCTATGCAATAGTTGGTCTGAGTTTAGTAGGTAATGTCGGTTTTATTGTCATTTGTATAAGGCGCTGGCAATTTTAGTCCAGCTGTGGGACTTCTTTCATGAAAAGGACTAACAGTATATCTGCGATGACTACTTTAGGAGATGTAGGCACACATACTCATATTTGCAGCGTTACCGTGGGTAGCTCATAAACGTTTCATACGAAATAGTGCTATTGTGTGACGTCACACCGACGTAATCTTACTATTTGGCGTTTATTTATGGCAGTCAAACAAAATTAAAGATATCTTGGTTATTTGTGCCTTTATGTTATTCTTCTAACTTCTCATAAAAATGTCACATTAAGAAACCTAAGACTATAAGCCCATATTCGGCTCACTGCTGAGCATAATATCAACCCATATTCGGCTCACTGCTGAGCTCGAGTCTCCTCCCAAAATGAGAGGGGTTAGGCCAATAGTCCACCACGCTGGCCCAATGCGGATTGGCAGACTTCACACACGCAGAGAATTAAGGTAATTCTCTGGTATGCAGGTTTCCTCACGATGTTTTCCTTCACCGATTGAGACACGTGATATTTAATTTCTTAAAATGCACACAACTGAAAAGTTGGAGGTGCATGCCCCGGACCGGATTCGAACCCACACCCTCCGGAATCGGAGGCAGAGGTTATATCCACTGGGCTATCACGGATCTTATAAGACTATACGATGAGTAATTTGTTAATTTTTTGGGAGTCTTCTCAGATCTTAATGCTATAGTACCTAATAGTGCTGAGAGCATAGACATGTTTGTAGACTTGTTAATACCAAAGAAATAACACAATGTTTATTAAAAAATACGTATATTTCAATAAAGTTACAAAGGAACTGTCTTATAAATAATAACAATTAAGGCACTCCTGCCTGTATTAGTTCTATTATGGCCAAGCATAAAGAATACCAATAAATAAGCGAACAATACAGTCCACAGCTGTTTGGTAACCTCGACTGGGTACGCGTCACCAGAGTTACAGGTACAGGAGTAGCCGCGGTTCTGGCCTAGTTAGCTCGCGCAACCATAGATATAAGAGTCGGTACAGAGTGGTGGTAACACATTCACAAATGCTCGTGCGTAGACTAACGTAGACAAAGAAGTTAAGTATTAGACAAATTACATATCGAGTTTACTCATCTGTCTAAAATACGTGCTTGTGTTCGAACTCGGCTCAGACTAATAAAACGTATAAGGAAACCAAAAATTACGTCTTGAGTTTATTCATTAAATATCACGCAATACGCATTGTAAATATCACGCAGTTCGCATTGTAAATGGTGTTGAGCTGCCAGATACAAAATATTTAGATTTAATACGATCGCCGTTGAATAGTAGTCCTTGTCAGAAAAAAATATATCATGAAAAAAAAAACGTGAAAGTTGCTCATCGGAACTTTATCCTCATTGGTAAAATTGTAGGGAAATTATAATCAGTTCTATAACTCTAGTGACGCGCATTATTATCATTCGACTCGTACAAAAGTTAAGCTTTACACCTATCTATTTATACGTACACTTATTTAGGCACCTTCGATTCAGCTTAAACATTAATATAAATAATCACGAAAAACATGTCAATATTTTTTTAATAATTTTGTTAATCTCAATCCAAGTAGGTATATGGGTTTATAGTTTTATTTTTTCAACATTAGCCTTCCTTATATTGCTACGATTGTCAGAAACATAACTGGCCCGGTGAGATAGATATATAGATAGACGACAAGATGGCAACACTTTATTAGTTCCAATTTTGGTCACGCGCATCATACAAGTTTTTATAGGATTCGCTTAATACTAGTCCTGAAGTTCTAAGTACCTTAGTAGTTATATTTACCTACTAGGTACCTAGAAATTCAATTTACCTCCAGGTAAGTACTACTTACACTAGGGGTAAATTAAATAAAATTATATTTATTGACATATTTTTCTTACAACTTTCCTTTTTCTTTTCCATCGACTTAAACTACTAAGTACTTTGTACGTAAATCGCATTAATTATAATATTGTTATAAACATAGTTTATTATAAATAGAGGAAAAATTTAATTTATTAAATAATTCATGTATATAGAAAATTTTGATTAATTAGATATTATCGTAGTTAAAAGCATAGTGTAGTTAAAAGTTTTTCACTTATGTCAAAGTTACTGTTAGACAATAATAAAAGAAATATTGTTTTACATAAATATTATTTGTATTAAATGCAATAATATGGAAACGAATGCATTAATTAAAAAATAACCGTTACTTTTTAAAACCATTGTTCACACAATTGACAGTGTCTCTGAAAACGTTCGTTGAAAGTTAAAGGAGTGAAAAAAGAGTATAACACTTAACCAATATATGAAATGGTACTGCTATACATTAATTTGTAATAACTATTTCTTCACGTTTGCTTACCCTTAGTTTCTAATGCAATAGTAAAAAAAACTGCTAATCTCGTCATTACCTCTGAACTCAGAAAGGAGATCCACCATTTTCCATACATTGATGTGCCCTTTAATGAATGAACCGTTACAATGTCCAAATTAGTATAATTTAGTAAATAATATTATCAGTTTTAGACTGGCTTAATTTCAGTTTTTTGAAAGTTGCATAATCAATATATCTATGGGCAATTAGCTACATTTTTTAATGCACGGTTTCAAAAACACAAGTACATTTCCAAAAAATATTAGCAACTATCAGTTCTAATTAGTTTTGGTGATTTTGATCTAATATTATATGAAGAATTTTCCGTCATTTATCTTCTGTAACGTGCTGGGCCCAAAATGATCGGTCTCCTTTATTTATTTTAACGCATAATTATATGGGTAGCAGGTAAAAGTATAAGTGTCTAAAATAATCATTTGAGATTTTTTAAATACTCAAATAAATATAAATACCTATCTGCCTTATGATTTGGTATTGTGGTTTTTTATCCGATTTTTTTATATTTTTTTACTATTGTTTCAAATATAGGGGTAACTTATTTTAATTAAACTCGTACGTTAAATTATAAAATTATGGCGAACACGAATTTTCATTGAACTAAGCTGATGTTTTCCAAATGCTGTATTACGGTGTTGCCACCTGAAAAATAAATAATTATTATTTTAATTTTAATACATTTATAAAATATAAACATGCTGACCCGGCAAACGCTGTATTGTAATATAGATACCTACATTATTTTTACGAAATATTTTTGTGGTGGGTCATCCTTATAATTCCTATGGGTTATCTTATATATAAATGCGCATTCATCACGAAATCTCGAGTCCTGCTTGACATACAAACATGAAATTTGGCAGGGAGGTAGTTTATAGTTAGTTCTGTAACTATAAACTACCTACAGAGTATATATAAGTATATAAATCCGCTAAGAACGGATTTTGCGATAGGTATGGCCGGATTAAGGAGGTCAAAAGGCGGACGTTGTCGCGGGCGTCCGCTAGTTTATATTATATTAAGAAGTTAAGACGTAACTTACGTCTGCAAACTCTATGTAAGCGTGCTAAGCTATACGGCTTAAGAGTGTGCAATATGTAATTTGTTGGTTACAAATGGTTCTGGATTTCAGATTCTGGAAAAGTTAGGAGCCTGATATTTGGGTAAATGATATTTCAAAGTGTTAGCTTCGTTATGACTATACAAAATAGACAATTTGTAAAATTTTCTCAATAGTTTATTTTTTTTGTAAAATACATGTTTTGCTCACATTTTGCTTTCAATCTCGGGAAAAGCAAACTTATTATCTTAAATTTTTGTTTTGTATAGAAAATTAAATATATATCTTGAACACGGCCATTTCGTTTTTCGTTATGTTATGTTAAAAATGGTTTTGGCGCTCACGTCATAAAATTTGCGTCGCGCGTCAATCGCTCCGTGCTTTTCACTCACGTGAAAGTCATAATTCGGCGTCTCGCTTGCGCTTCGAATCTTATCCATATCGTACCGACGTGCTGCGCGCTCTTAAAGTGAAATTCATATAAAATATAGTATTTAGTACTCATACTCACAACAAGTAGGTTGCCACTTTTGGCGCGGTGGATGGCCGGCATGGGGCCGTTGGTGACCTCGATGGTGCCGCCTTGCTTGCCGTTCACTAGATTGTGCACGATGCTACAACACAAACAGAATCATCATCATTAAACCATGTTAAGCACGAGTCTCCTCTCAGAATGAGAGGGTTAGGCTTATAATCCACCTGCGGATCAAATGCGGATTGGCAGACTTCACACTCGTAGAGAATTAGAGGAAATCTCGTATGCACGTCTCACGATGTTTTTCTTTTCGATCGTTTGAGACACGAGATATTTAATTTATTTTTTAATAAGTTTGATTTTATCTTTACTCAATAAAGTCACCATTGAAATCAACCATCCTGTGAATAGTTGTGTGAATTTCTATATTTAGCTGAAGCTATAGGTATAAGAATGCAAATACGTTATCCTCCGTTTAACACTGCGTTAACGAATGACATAGTTGCACTCAACACTGACGGCTACCGTGTGTGTAGATGTGCGGTGGATTTACAAGACGGAGGTCCTGGGTTCGTTCCCTGGCTGGGCCGATTGAGGTTTTCTTATTTGGCCCAGGTCTGGTTGGTGGGCGACTTCAGCCGTGGCTAGTTACCACCCTACCGGCAAAGACGTTCCGGTACGATGTGTAGAAACCGAAAGGGGTGTGGATTATCATACTCCTCCTAAATAAGTTAGCCCACTTGCATCATCACTTACCATCAGGTAAGTGATGATGCAAGTGGGCTAACTTGTAAAGGATACCTGTCGTCAAAGGCTAACTTGTAAAGAATAAAAAAACACTCACCTCCCAGTGTCGACGATTTCGATGATGTCAGGCTTCTTGGTGTAGTCGGTGACGATGGTGAGCGCCTCTATCACGTGCGACACGGATATGATCAGGTCACCCTGCAATATCATAAAACAAAATATACCTAAGTTATTAAAGAACCAAAGTCACCGACATAGCTCAAAGAGTCGAAGCTGAAGTGGCAATGGAAGGGTCACATAGTTCGAAGAGCCGATGGACGTCTCTGGACAGATGGAGTGCATGGGGTCCCAATCCCAAGGTGCTGGACTGGCGACCCCGCACTAGAAAGCACAGTGTTGGTCGACTGCTATCCAGGTAAACTGACCATATCAAGAAAGTCGCAGGTATCCTCTGGATGTACGCGGATAAGGATCGCGATGTTTGGTAGTCCCTACAGAAAGCCTTCAGTGGACGTCCATCGGCTGTTATGACGATGACGATGGATGATGGATAATGATGATGGTGATAAGTCACTAGCAGACGTACCGCGGTTTCACCCCCTTTCGGTGGGAATAAATGTATAACTACGAAATGTAGGTAAGCATAATCAAAACAAATACCCACAGATCCACATTGTAGCATCTAGTAAGTAATTCTAAGCTTTCCTCTAAGGGATGTCTTGCCTTGTGTCATACAATTTGACTCACTTAGATATACAAATAGGCTACCAGACTAGAAAAGAATCCGTACGTTGAAAAATTCTATATTTTAATAGATCTGAAACACTATATGCTTAATTCAGTTAAAACTGAAGATCCCCAGTCATCATGAAGGACCGACTGCAGACGGAGAGAGACTCACCTTGTCCTTCTTCAGCTCCTGCGGTATCTTGATGAGCACGAGTCCGTCGGTCTCGTTGGTCACCACCACCCGCAGCACGTCGAGCGGCAGGCGGTGCTTGAGCTTGTAGGTCTTGCTCTTGGCGGCGTCCAGCACGTACAGCGCCTTGTCCGACGCGAGCAGCGCGCGCTCGCGGGGCTTGTACCCTCTGCGGTCGTATTTCACTGCTTCGCATGAGTACTAGAAAAGAGAGCATATGTCAGAATTAATCCTTACAAAGCAGTCGCGAAAAGTCCATGGCCGACTCCCGCCGGGTTACCTTTTTAAAAAATCCATACATATTCATTATTGTAATGAATATGTATGGATATACGAGAAACCTGAGTTTGTATCAAGCGGTATAAATTTCTTTTTCTTTGGTACGGCATACCTTCGTCAAAATTTTATCCTTAAGCTATTTATGGCAATTAACGAAATCGATATGCGATCTCTTTTGCCTATCGTAAATCCCAAATATTACTTTCTCTTCAATGTCCGATTCCACCGAAATCCCTCCGAACTCACTTGATTTAAAGATTTCTTCCGTGATCTTTGTCAAAAAAAAATCTTTATCAAAATGTTCCTCAGCACGCGATGGTCCTCCGACAGCCGGTCGTCCACGAACCACTCGCGCCTGCTGCTCTATCATAGGTAGGAGGTACTCACAATGAGCTGCTCGCCCGTGGGCCACGCCGGCGAGGCCATGAACGTGTTCCTCAGCACGCGATGGTCCTCCGACAGCCGGTCGTCCACGAACCACTCGCGCCTGCTGCTCTATCATAGGTAGGAGGTACTCACAATGAGCTGCTCGCCCGTGGGCCACGCCGGCGAGGCCATGAACGTGTTCCTCAGCACGCGATGGTCCTCCGACAGCCGGTCGTCCACGAACCACTCGCGGACGCTGCTCGGGTAACTGTTCTTCTTGCCTTTTGACAAACAAACAATTCATCAATTCTTCTCAAAAGGGATACTGTATGGCATCTAATTACGCGTTTGTCGCTGCAAATGAAACAGACCTACCTAAACTTAAATTTCAATGTAAACCTGTAATTTGCAGTAAAATAACTTCATAAGTCCTTAATATCAGTCGGTGCGAGCATTTGCCAGTGGTTGGCAAAACCAAACACAAGGCACAGTTCTCATTATTTTACGAGGACAATTAAATAATTCTCATTTCTATGAAATCAAATGTTTCGTCATATATCTACCGATGAAAGGATGTATTTTTAGCTATTAAATTTACAAAATTTAAGAAAGATCTATTCCCTGTGATTTGCAGTAAAATAACTTCATTAGTCCTTAACATCAGTCGTGTAGCATTTGCCAGTGGTTGGCAAAACCAAACACAAGGCAAGGCTATCATTATTTTAAGAGAGTAAATGATTTTCACTAACATTATTTAAGGATAAGGACTGAACTGAAGGTCTCTCTTAGCAATCTTACTGTCCCGTCATATCTACCAATGGAAGGATGTATCGTTAACTAAGGCCTGTTAACATACAAAACTGCATTACGGGCGTCCAGTGGCGTACGTAAGGTTCGATCAGGGTATGTACTAGTAATAAAATTAAGCAAAGTGGTAAAATATTTATATAATAAGCATTAAGAAGACAACTCTTAGTGTACTGTGTATGCAGTACTTTAATGCATGCATGAAGTGTACGCCACTGAGTGCGTCCCAATATTGTTTTGAAAGCTTATTGTCAGTAACAACGAAGAATATCTTATTTGTTAATTATTAAATTATCAATCCATCAAATTGCAGGGATTAAAATTTTATTTTTTGCTGATAACACAGTGATAACAAAATGTCACTTTGTATTTATCAAAAAATGTATTTTTAAATTTCTTTAATATTAATACATACCTTTGAAGATTTTCTCAGCCAAAACCTTCAGTTCAAATTGCTTCTTCCTTTCAGGCGTCAGAGCCAGTCGGTACCTTCTCGCTAGTACAAGCCTGTGGAGCCTGTGCAGTTCCTTCGAAGCTTCCTGGCAAGTGGCCGGGCAAGGAGGCCAGGATAGGTCCAGGAGCTTGGTGGGCAGCCTGGTGGAAAGCCGTTTGAGCCAGTGGACTTTGGCGATGCCGAGGAAACGACGGTTTTCTGGCGTCTCTGGGCCATTGCGAGTGATGAAACCTGTGGTAATATAAATGCAAAATCGTTAGTTTTAATGACTAACGACTTGGAAGTTGCTACTAACTTTGCAGTAGGGCTTTAAAATAAAAATAAAAATTGCACTATACATAACTCAGAGACGGATTATTATATACTTATCAAGATTGCAACCAATAAATCCTCCAGTGGCAGAGAATAGCCTTGAACAGTGCCCGAGGCAGTGACTCTGGGTGTAGATTTAAGGGATTCCTTTCACTTATAGCCAACACTCACCTTCACCTCTCAAGTTATTTTCCCTGTCTATCCCAAAATAATCCATGAAGAAATATGTTACAAAAAGAGATGTAGATGGTTCGAAGGCCAAGATAAGAATGAAATCGATTGCAGCAAGAAAGGAAGTCTTATATCGCTAGTACTTCGTGTACGAGCCGAAGGAACTTCCGACCAATCGAATGATTCACGCGCTTACACATACCTATTAATATGTATAATGCTATAAACTTATCAGGCCTGTAGCCGTTTGGTTCGTCGATTCTCTTTCGACAAGCGCTAACGCTTCGAAAATAAAAAAAAAATGTATTTGAATGACATTTGCTATCGACACATGGATCAAGTAACGATCTGTAGCATTTCCACACATTTTTTTAGTTTTCGAAGCGTTAGCATTTGTAGAATCGACGTGCCACATGGCTAAAGGTCCTGGCCCGGAGGGGGTGTCGCTCTTTTTTAATACTTTCACCTTTAAACGAGTACGTAGTCCCCGTTCTCATATTAAAAGTCAAGTATCATTTACTCCATGTTTCTTTTTACGATAGGTGTATTTCAATAATGAAAAAAAATTTCAAATCAACTTAGTGGTAGCCGTGAAAACATACAAAAAATTCACTTACTGATCACTAATTGAGGATGAATTTATTTTGTTAGTTACTTTTAATTTTATATACCAAAATAAATAATTGCAAATACATCACCTCTAATGAATGCTCTAATGACGTCGGCGGCCTTTCTCCTCCTTTCCTTAAGCTTTTGAGCCAAGAACCTCCTGATCCACTTCTGTATCACAATAACTGCTCCCCTCATCCGCAGGTACTGCTTCCTCTGCCAGTATCCTCTCCATCGGCTCTGGATGATGGTCGCCAGGTCGTTCTTCTTCAGCTGGTAAGCATCCTCGGTATCGAAGAGCGTTTTGGGGAAACGAATGAATATTTTTGTGCTGTGGGAGTAAATGTACTGTTATTTATTCTAATAAAGGTTACAGCTATCTTTTGTGGTGATTTAGAAACATTGGTTTGGACTTGGGCAACTTTTAATACAAATCATAAATCTTTAGTGTTTAAACATACAATTTTTTATAAATTGAATTAGTGAGGCCTTATTTTGGGCCTGTGACAGAAGGCCTCAGCTCTTCCATAGCTAACATAAATATGCCATACGCCGTGGGTATCTTCTTCTCTGTTATCAGCCTATTTTGAAAGTGCCTATGCAGAGTGCAACCCAATCTCTTTAGAGGAGAGGGATTTAGACCACCTCGATGCTCCAATGATTCTTTTTTTTGAAGAAAAATATTCTCATTGTTTCAAATCTCGAGCAAACCAGGACCTTCCATGCTCTGAAACCACATAGACTGAACACTGGAGCAATAAGAAAGTTAATAATGTACTTGTGAAATGTTTTAATTTACCTCAGACCATTTGATCTTAAGGTGATCCATATTTTAACATAACATTGTCTGCCGAGATATGGATATCTATGGATGTCTTTTAGATAGTTTAGTCTTCACTTAGGTATTATTTCTTAAGCAAACAACAGCAGGCTTATTTGTTAAGCAAACAGCAAGAGAGTGATTAGCAAAATGCGGTCTACTCACTTGCCCATCCTGTATTCCTCCTTTTCATAGTTGAGCGATTGAACCAGATGCTGGACGCCTTCCCTAGCGGGCCCTCGGAAGTTGGGCCAAGTGTTCGGGCTCAGGCACTTGTATCTGTAGGTAATATAAAAGCGTTTACAATAATTTTAAGGAAAACGACGGAGTTATTAGGTATTCTGTTAATTTAGAAGTAACTATATTTTGAATTCGGTATGGTTACCCTTGGCAGAGTGGTCGGAATCGTCATATCAGGGGGTATTGCCAAGCTTTACAGACCGCTGAAATTGACCGATTCTCTCTGAATCTCTTCTAGTGGAGTTCATTGACAGCAGTTTTGCATTGGTGACCAGCTTTTTTGCCTTTAACAATTATCTGTATACTGAGTTTTTTACTGGTTTGTTTAGCAACATACTTTTAACCAGAGTATAGGTATATTGCCAAAATTCTTCTCCCTCGTTTCAAAAAGTGTTACGTACCTTTCGAGGAAAGCTTCGTACGTGCGTCGATAGGCGAAGCCAGCGCGACGGACTCTCAGGTTTTCCATCAATCCAAGGTATTTCACCTGATGCGACACCAACTTGTCGTCGAAGGTCACTGCGAATTTAGACATTATTAATCAACTTCTTGAAAACATTAAATAAGCGTCCTTAATTTAGTGATATCAGTTTACCGCCTCCAAGTCCAAAAATGCTTCGTAGGGTGTATGTTTTATTTTTTATATTGAGGTTTCTTATATTATTGCATAACTGAAGGAATATGTTTTTAACAAATTAACTAAATCGATGTACAATTGACGAATTTTGGCTTCCTGTTTGGCTTTCGTTTTTGACGAATACCAGCTACATATCTTCACAATGTAATAATAAAAAGAATAACGGCTGATTGTCTTGTCGGTTCTTCACTGTCTTTCAAACCTGTAGATAGCTACAAACAATCAAATGTGACGATTATTGTTGATTCCAATATGCGTTAAAAATTGCTTTTAAATATACTTACTGGGCGCTTTAAAGTCATTGGGCTTGATGCAGCGAATGTAAGACGGCTCCTTGCTACTGAGGATTTTGATCAGCTCATTTAGCGAGTTTTTGAACTGTGTTATGGCTGTCTCGGGACGCTTCTTGGATGCTAAGTTCACATCCTGTAGAGAAATTCTTTCTTTATCATATTTAAGATCGCGATTTGAATAAATATGTATTTTATCATTTACTTTATCTTTGTAATTATTGATTTTATCGGGTAAATGCATTGATAATTAGTATATTACAATAGTAAATATGCCAAAATTTAGGTAGGTACTACTTATTTGTTTAATGATAGTTGACGTCAGTGGCGTAGTGTGTCTTGTATCATAATTAGTTGTGGGGCCCAAATTAAAGGTAAAGATTTCTTACAAAAGAAAAAAAATGCTCGTTTAAAATAAATATGACAGTGAATTAACCTACGTGGGAAGTTTCCAACTTTCAGGCAAACACTTGACCAGGGAAAAAAGAGATTGTGGATTAGAAAAGAAAAAAGATAGAACGAACGTTACCTATTAGGTACCTACATTTCACTAATTTTCGCTTTCACACTGCTGATACAGCGGTAGCTACGCCCCTGATTGATGTCTTAGATTAAGAAAGAAAGAAAGAAAAAAGCTTTATTAGAGAATTATGCCACACAACACAATTTGTTCTTTAACAATATCCTGCGATGTGTGGCACAACCCAGTAAAAGGTTCCAACTCAGCATAATGCTACATACTCTTTAAATAAAAAGAGCATTAAGATACCCATTTACTAACACAGTAGTACAATACTTTAGTTATGATTTCTCAAATGATCCAAGGAATAGTAATTTTATTCTTTATTTAATAAATCATTATGATCATAATCAATCCGTCCGTTTGCTGTCATCATTCCACCAAACCAGCAGCAACTTGGGATCACAACGTTCATCGACTCTTGGTACTATTTTATTGGTATCTTATATTTTCGAGAGATATTAAAAATGAGTAGTTGATACCTTAAAGCACGTGCCAACAATATGGTTCCCACTGGACGCCATGAGGCTCTGCAGGTCTCGGAACAGCAAGTCGTTGTTCTTCTCTATAAATGTGTTGACGTTGTATGTCACCTCTCCAGCGTAATGGACGAGGCAGAACTCCTGTAAAATACAATTATTTAACTTTGGTACTTCAGGTAGGTACTTGTACTTGTACTATAGTGTATTATGTGGTTTTGGTTAGTTCCAAAAACAGATAATTGAGGGTTGATAATTAAAATTAATATCAAAAAGGAACGTTGTATTGTCATATGCTCCCCGTCCCTCTTTAACTTGTATGCTAAGACCTCATTCTCTTTTCTCAACTTTTTCTCTAAGCCTCAGTCGATACTATCGCTGACAAAGAAATTTTAATTTATTAATGAAGAGAAGGTCAACCTTTTAATCCAATTAATCTTTGTCACGTTTGTAGTGAAAATAAATTTAGAAGAAAATGAAATAAACTAGGCGAACAAACTGAGCTGAATCCGAGCATAACAAGTTTCACCAAGCTCTGAGTCTTCATAGGAGGTACTCACAAAGTGATCAAGTCGCAAAACGACAGAAGAAGTTAGAAGGCTGAAAAAGTTACTCGCCCAATCGTTATCAACCCATATACGGCTCCCTGGTGAGCTCGAGTCTCCTTTTAGAATAAGAGCGGTTAGGCCAATAGTCCACCACACTGGCCCAATGCGGATTGGCAGACTTCACACACGCAGAGAATTAAGAAATTCTCTGGCGTGCAGGTTTCCTTACGATGTTTTCCTTCACCGTTTGAGACACGTGATATTTAATTTCTTAAAAGGCACACAACTGAAAAGTTGGAGGTGCATGCCCCGGACCGGATTCGAACCCTCCGGCCCAATAAATAAATAGAATTCATTCTGTAGTCCCCATGAATATTAAAAACTAGCGAACGCCCGCGACTTCGCCCACGTGGAATTAATTTTTTCACAAATCCCGCAGGAACCATGGCTATATTCGGGATGAAAAAGCCTATGTTTTAATCTAGAGTAAAATCTATTTCCATACCAAATTTTAGTCAAATCGCTTCGGTAGTAGCACCGCAGAGGAGGAACAATCATGTAGGTACATAAACTTTCGCCTTTATAATATTAGTGTGATTACTTACATCTCTGCCCATGATCTTCTGTGTTTTTGTGTCGACTTTCTGGTGGGACTTGAAATGCGCATGTCCGTCCAAGCGCTGGGACAGTTTCTCCAGAAAACTGAGATCATTAGCGTCACCAGGGCGAAGGCATTCGTCGTCCAAGATGGAAATTATGCCTGAAACAATAAGAAAAGTTACGGCTTAGCCATCTGTAAAACTACTTACTATAACAAGGTAAACTAAAAAAGTACTTTGTCCCAGAGTAATTAGCTTTCATTTATCATTATCAGCCTATTTGACTTGTTACATCGAATTTGAATGATCTTGGATTTTAAAGATCACAGTTAGTGATATTACCAAGATCTAAACTTGCAATGAATCAATGCAATTGCAATCCATTATTTGAATCGATTCTTCTTCTTCGGCTATTTAACCACACCAACTTGCTAACTCCAGGCTCCTACTCAGAATTTTTTGGAAAAAAGTATAGCTCAATATTTAATAAACCAGAACTCAAATACAGGACTATTTAAGAAACATTTATAGGCTATCCACTGGTTCAAAGTTTGTATAATTCACTGGATTTTGAACAGTTTTTTGTAGGATTCACCTCTATGTCTCTCCTCAATAAGGTCACAAATGATGATGTTGTTGAAATACTCCACTGGCACCCACTCGATGCCTTCCCGCAGATATTCCTCTTGTTCGGACTTGAGGGTCAGTTGGATGAACAGCTGCTGCAACTTCTCGTTGCAGAAATTGATGCAGAATTGTTCGAAACTGAGGACGAAAGAAAATGTGATATTGTATTTATTCAACAAATACTATTACTCCTGGGACATATAGTTAGACTAGAACATAAGGGGTAGGTATAGTTTTTTAATTATTATTAAAGAGCTGTTTTTTGGTTAAGAAAGCTGCCTCTTCCGTCTCAAAATTTTATTTCGGGTCAAGCGAGATATCGTTTCTAATTTTACTGTCATTCTAACAGTTTATTCAGGAAACTCAACAACTCGTATATGACTAATGAAGAATTTAGATTATTGAAAAACTTAACAGCAGATTAAATAAAATTCCGAAATTAATAATTGTTACCAACTAACCTGTTCTTAGGGAATATTTCAAATCCATATATATCCAGGATGCCGATTACCGAGTCTCTAGCATCTTTTTGTTTAGGCGCTAAGGATGAGTTCAGCCTGGAGACCAGCCAGCTGAAGTGTTTGTCGTAAACGGCTTTGGCGAGAGCATCCCGTGCGTACTGCGCTTGTTCCATATCCAGGGGAGTCGTCACTACGTCTCCACGGGCTTCGATTGTGCGGCTGGTCAGGGCCTCGCGAAGTTTGCTTGAGCTAACTTTGAGCAGCTGTGAAAATAAGTTATATAGCATTCTATATGTTCTTATGTAACGTGTCAGTTAGGTATAATGTATGGTTTAAATGATGGGAAATCTTTCTGGATTATTGGTCTCAATTTTGGTATGCTTGTGTAGCTTTGGTGATGGAGTTGGTCTGATGGTAGCCACAGGAACTCCTAAGCTAAATAAGGTATCTTCTTCTAGTTTGGGCTCAAATGTCTTGCAAATATTTTACATTCCAGAGCAAATATAATATATTTGACGGCCTCCGTGGCGCAGTGGTATGCGCAGTGGATATACAAAACGGAGGTCCTGGGTTCGATCCCTGGCTGAGCCAATTTAGATTTTCTTAATTGGTCCAGGTCTGGCTGGTGGGGGGCTTTGGCCGTGGCTAGTTACCACCCTACCGACAAAGACGTACCGCCAAGCGATTTAGCGTTTCGGTACGATGTCGTGTAGAAACCGAAAAGGGGTGTGAGTTTTCATCCTCCTCCTAACAAGCTAGCCCGCTTCCATCTTAGACTGCATCATCACTTACCAACAGGTGAAATTGTAGTAAGGGCTAACTTGTAAATAATAATAATAAAAAAAATACTAATATTTTTAAATTTTGGAATACAATTACATACAATTGCAATGAGTTTGATAAAGTATACGTTTGGAGGCTAGAAATCTTCCACATAACAGTTGTCCAAAATGGGCATACCTACTTTGATTCTATAAAATAAGAAAACGTTATCTGACTTCTGAATATGTGTTAAGTTAAAACTAGACTTTAGGTCAATCAGCTGTAAAATTTATTAATTATTACACCACATCATTTACCTCTCCAACATTAGAACTATTCGTATCATGCGAAAGTATTTCCGCGTATCCTTTATCATTTTGCACAAATTTGATGTTTCCAAGATGCAGTATGCTCGCCACGATCTCGAAAATCTCCTTCTGTTCGTCGTCACCGATCTCTATCACTTTCATCGCAGCTCTGACTGTACGGAACTGTTCCGCATCATTCACTTTCTGGCTTGCAGGTGTCACCTGAAGTTAAGAAGAATATGTAAATAAATATGTAACTTATCATTAGAGCTATACAACTCATGTCCACGTGGAATGGCGGCTAAAATATTGGCTGCATTTCCGCATTGGATAGCCGGGGTAATACTTTGCGTAATAAATGAGCCAATCCTTCTGTTACCAGTGAACATTCTACACCAGTATATGTTGAAATAATGTCATTGATGAACAGACGTTACTTTGCTAATGTAACGTCTGTTCATCATCAAAGACTAATTGATTTATTTTGCTATTCGTCACACAAAACCGAATTGTTGAAGGAGATACTACACAGCAGTAACACTACCTAGATCCGACTAAATGTCAAATAGATGTTTGAAAGCAATTATGATTTTTTTTTTTTTATTGAGAAAGAATACAATAAGGAACTTAAGCTAACTTATCCTAATAACTATACAAATCATGCCCACGTGGAATGGTGGCAAGAATACTGGCTGCATTTCCGCGCTGGACAGCCAGGCTGATCCTTTGCGCAAAAAATGAGCCAGCCCTTCTGTCACCAGTCGAGGCAACAAGCCGCGGTGAAATAGTACGGAAAAATTTTTTGGCACTGCGACTCCATGGCCCAAGGGTCTCCACGGCAAAAGGTACAAATATGTAACTCTCTGTCAGAGAGGCATACTTGAGCCACTTACCGGTTTCAGCTTTTTCTGCTGCGGCTCCTGGTCTTGATTCTGTCTCCCTGATATGACACGGTGCTAATGTGTCGACGCATGTAGCGTCCCACATTAGGGCCCGCCCCATTTCCCAGGGAACCAGCGTCAATCCATCAGGTCTCTTACCATCATCCCGACTGATTCCTAACGGCTCGATTAGCGCAGGAATATTTATGGTGGCAAGAGCCCTTTTTATTATGTCATTAAGAGAGCCATGCCGAAATAGCCTACCGCCACTCCTTTGGCATGAAAGCCCGTGGATTCCAAATTTACTCACCTCACCATTATGATTGAAATGAATATGAAATGACGTCACTCTATTTAAGAAAATACTACTAAAAAGATAAGTCGAATATAACAATGCGGTAGATCAAAGAAATCATTAGACAGTTCTTATATCATATTCAGGATGACGAGTCGTTACTTCACATCGGATGAAAATGAAAACTAAGCAATTTAATGAAATTGTAATGCTTTCTCATTTTCAAACGTGATTTCGAAAATTCCAAAACCAATAGGTAAGTGTTTGTAGGTAATAAACGAGCAAATGAACATTGTTCCTCTCTGAACAGTAGGTAAGGTTTTCTAGTAAACCACAATGTTTCTAAATCAAGACCGAGTAACATGAGTAGCGTTGGGTGCTTTACATGCGGCTTTTGCTGTCAAAATAATCTAATTGCACTCATGCCAAGGTTGGTGCGGGGTTTATCATTACAATATATGTTAAACTAGGTCAAGACTTTACAGAATCTAATGTTCACCAGTATGTAATTAATCTGTAATTAAATTTAAATAATGGCAATTTTGTAATACAGATTTCAGAATTCAGTAGTTTCAGTCAAAGAAATCCAAGTATTCGAATTTTGAGTCCACATCGTTAATAACGTGCGCGTAAAAAAATGATTGACCATAATTTTCTGCAGAAAGAAAAGAAGAGCAAAAATATTTTTTACACTCCTAGGCTAAGCGAATCAAAGCGAACAATAGCTACTATATAGGACTGTGATAGTCCAACAGATACGGAACCTTAGACTTCTATATTTGAGTCAAGCGCTTTAGTTTAATCGAGCTAATCGAGGCGTAAAGCTAAAGTTTAAAGTTAAGGCTGAAGTTTAGTTTAGGTTACATATAACTACATTTATAACTCTCTTTTTCGTCCTATCACCATCAAAGAGATAGCAAAAATATAGCTTACTCTTTCGTTGAAACGAAAATGAGAGGGACATAAGTACATTGACAAAATAACTTCGTTGGTGGTGCGTCATAGACATACTGGAATTTTTCATGGATCCTTACCAAATCTGTAGTATATTTATACACTTCAGGCCTGTTCTGCAATCTCAAATGCTTCATCAATTCCTCGTCACCACCCGCTATTAGCTGATAGAATATATGGAAGTTCCTCTCCCCTGACATCTGACTGATCACCCTCGACTTCTCCAACAAATAGTTCAGGATGTGCCCGCCTTCTGGCGAACCTTCGTAATTGAACTGAATGTCCATGTATTTGCCAAATCTGCTAGAATTGTCATTTCTGTGGGTTTTGGCGTTACCGAAGGCTTCCAATAAAGGATTGCTCTGTAGTAGTTTGTCCTTGACTTTTTCGACATTGCGTAAATGGTTGGTACGAGCCGCAATGTATTCTAGAACTTTTTTCGATGCTTCAGTTTTACCTGAACCGGATTCGCCTGTGGAATAATTTAGGTCATTTATTACATCAGATTTGCTTTTTTAGTTATTGCAATTTTTAATATTGTAAGCTAGGACACGGCTGCGACCACGGTGATGGTAAGCGAAGATGCAGGTTACAATGGCACATGCCATTTCTTAGAAATAACCTCAAAAGATCGCACAAACAAAATCACTGCCACATGTAGTGGGTCTTGTTTTGTATGTAAACTGATACTGCTAATGGCGCTTAAGTAAAACCTATCGACTATAAACAGAGTATCTACAACAAGATCACTTGGCAGGGCATAACAGGAACGCATTCTACAAACAGTGGCGTAGCGTGAAGAAATCTAGGCGTGGCATAGACGCATCTGCGAGGCCCCTTTTTTAACCGACGAAAACCTAGAGCAGGTTTTCATTTGGTGTTTCTTTTTTGTTTGAGTATAACTCAAAGAAACGACAATTTCTCCTTTAGATATATGTAGTGTTTTATTAATGAAAAGCCGTTTATTTCAGTAATGCAATTAATAATTATAATATTCGCATGATAGTGGAAGGAATATAAATGTGCGGAAAGTGAATGATATCATCTATACTAATATTATGAAGTGGTAAATTTTGTAGTGTTACAGGGACCTCGCGTGGGGCCTTGTGGCTCTGCGAGGCCCCTTTAAGTGCAAGGCCGTAGGCGGCCGCCCATTTCGCCCACGCCTCCTCTCCTCCTCCACGCCACGGCTCCTGGATTGTCTTTAGTTACACCGTCAACAATTCCCTTCAGACCGGAAAAACAACAGTGCTTCCTTGTGGCAGAAATAAGTTAGAGGTACATGCGTAAAGTTAGATACTCTATGGATGTATGGAATATAATGTTTTTAAAAAAGGGAAGTTTTATAACTTACCTGAGATTAGGATACATTGTTCTCTGTGCTCATAAACCAAGGATCTGTAGGCGTTATCTGCTATTGCAAACCTGTGAACAATATAACAATTAATTATATGCTTTTTTTAGAAATGTTTAATAGTGTTTTGTATTATTAACATTGTTAAAATTAAAAAAGGACAAATAAATGACTGACCAATCGACACCAACAATTTGGTCAGAGTATTGATTACCTACAGATTTGGAAAATGGCTGACTATCTAGACATTGAAACAATATACATAATATTGCTACGGTTTGCTAAATCTCTTTGTAAATCGTACACAGAGACTAGGAAAAAATTATCCAAGATGTATAAGTGAGACGTACTTAATTTTTTTTTCAATTAAATTTAGATGTTTTTCGTGACCGACCATCCTCTAAGAATGAGACAGGTTAGGCCAGTAGACCACCACGCTAGCCCAGTGCTGATTGGCAGACGTCACACACGCAGATAATTAAAAAAAATCTCTGGTATGCACGATGTTTTCCTTCACCGCTTGAGACACGTGACACAACTGAAAAGTTGGACGTACAGAATCGGAGGCAGAGGTCATATCCACATCGAGTATCCACATAGTTCCAATTTTGAAAACTGAATTACTTTTCTAATCCATCAGTTTTCTAGATTAGGCCATAGCGTTGATGAATCAGCGTCAGAACTACTATGAATACCTAAATAATAGTACCTGCATTTAAGTAGGTATCGATTGGAATTTCAAAGTCGCGTACAAAAGCTAGTTAAATTTATAATCCCAGTATATAACCATGCCGGCACTCTATCATCGATACTGACCGCCGCATTATCGACATATCGAGTGCTGATAACCTGATAGCATTGTGTATGAAACAACTCGAAGAAGCATGAGCTAATGATGAACACGATTGACTTTCATGTTAGACTAACGGAAGCTCGCGATGTCGTCCGCGAGAAAAACTCTAAATTATGGTTTTAGTAATGTACATTTCTTTAAAACAACTATAAATCATCACCATATCAGCCGATGGACGTCCACTGCAGGACGTAGGCCTTTTGTAGGGACTTCCAAACATCATAATTCTTAGCCGCCTGCATCAAGCGAATCCCTGCGTCTCGCTTGATATCGTCAGTCCACTGGCCAGGTCGACCAACACTACGCTTTCTAAGGCGTGGTCTCTATTCTAGCACTGTATATGTATAGTCTTAATTCCATAAGGTAATTTGACAGTAACCTTCAGGAGGTGTTAAAAAGATAATGTGAGTATATTATATACTTAATGAAACTTAAAAATACAACCGATTTCAAAACCCAAATACGTACCCACTAAACTAAAAAGCGAAAAATAACATCATAATATGTTCTACCTGCTGATTAGTATGAAGGCGGTGCTACCCCCAAGTGCTATATTATATTTTATCCCCCTAATCCTACGAGAACGGGAACCACGCGGGTGAATCCGCGCGACGTCTGCTATATATATATATATATATAATTATATTATAACTCTATGTATTGTTGGAAACCGCTGTAAAATGCGTTCAGTAGGTCTAGTCTTTAACTTTATCGTCACAGACGGACAAATATATAGACAGATTCAGTGAAGGACTTTATTTTATAGTAATAACTCTTATGTTTATAATAATATTGTGTTGGCTAGCACCTAGATAGCGTTTGTTACAATAGGCTCAACTATACTAATAGCATTAACAACTGAGTCTTAGGGCCATAAATCATTTCTCTATATCTATCTCGCTTGCACTTATGGGTCTTATGGAGCCGTCTAGTGAAGGGTGTAACAATGAAAGACATATTATCGATAAGTAAAGTTTATTATCGTATCTTGTTCACAAAATTAAAAAAATTAACAATATTTGATTTAATATAATACATATTTCATATTATATAATTATTAACTAAATAAAATTAATCTTCATCTGAGTCTTCATCATCAGAATCTTCGTCTTCTGCCAAATTTATTATATATTAGTATCCATAGTGCGCAACGAGTAACACATGAATGTATTTATTTAATTGCAGTAAACACATTTATAGCAAAAAAAATACGCAATGCAATTACATTAGAAACCGACCAATCAGAATCGTCCAAATCATTATTGACTCATCATTAGCACGTGCGCAGGTAGCCGTTTATCGATAATTAGGGTGCGCAGGTAGGCGCGCTGCACATTCCTATCTTTTTTGACTTTTATGACCGGACGACTCAGATGATAATGCGCATACTATAGGCATCTACATTGTGAAGTAGAAACAAACTATGCAAGGATGTGGTCATCCATCAATATGTTGTGTCATTTAAATTAAACGTAAGATAGGTACTTGAAAAGCTTTTAATTTTCTAAACTTTTCAAGTAGTAGACTCCCAGTCGACATTCGGAAATCCAAATCCTTGACATATTTAAAAATCCGTTAAGACATTATCTTAGTCACTAGTGACATATTTTATTTTATTAGAATATTCATCATACGACATAATGATATATTATATATATTAGTTTATTTTATGATATTTATAATTATTATATAATTTGTGTATTATGGTTTATGTATTAGTGTGTAGTTATTTGTATGTATTATGTACATTATTATTACGTACACACCACCTACAGTTATCATAATAAGTTCCTAAGCCTAAGGTTGCCTGGAAGAGATCGCTACTAAGCGATAAGGTCGCCTTTTGTATTCTACTTTTTCCTATGTTTCTGTTTTGCTTGTTTTCTTTTATTTATTGTGGTGTACAAATAAAGAGTATTAAAAAAAGTAGGTACTGTAAAGCAAAAACTCAAGAAGAAATCATCTGTGTGAATGAGCTGTTATACTATCGATACTAAATTATAAACAGACAACAGGTAAAGTTTGTGGTATTGTAGGGGGTAATCTCTGGATCTACTGAACTGATTTTGAAAATTCTTTTTCGACTAGAAAAGTACGTTATTTGTGAGTGTCGTAGACTATATTTTATCGCCGTATTCTCACGGGAACGGGAACAATGCGGATGAAACCGTGAGGCATCGGCTATTCTTTACTAGTTAGCCCTTGACTACAATCTCACCTGATGGTAAGTGATGATGCAGTCTTAGATGGAAGCGGGCTAACTTGTTAGGAGGAGGATGAAAATCCACACCCCTTTCGTACGCTAAATCGCTTAGCGGTAGGGTGGTAACTAGCCACGGTCGAAGCTTCCCACCAGCCAGACCTGGACACATTAAGAAACTCTCAATCTGTCCAGCCGCGGATCGAACCCAGGACCTGCGTTTTTTAATTCCACCGCGCATACCGCTGCGTCACGGAGGCCGTGAAAATATGAAAATAATTTGAGAGCGCCGGAAAAGTTAAAGCCGGGGTCTTTCATTCGACAGATTGAGATTTTCTTAATTTGTCCAGGTCTGGCTGGTGGGAGGCTTCGGCCGTGGCTAGTTACCTCCCTACCGGCAAAGACGTACCGCCAAGCGATTTAGCGTTCTGGTACGATGCCGTGTAGAAACCGAAAGGGGTGTGGATTTTCATCCTCCTCCTAACAAGTTAGCCCGCTTCCATCTTAGACTGCATCATCACTTACCATCAGGTGAGATTGTAGTCAAGGGCTAACTTGTAAAGAATAAAAAAAAAAATAAACTTTATAAGGCTATAAATTTAATGACCGTACTCCCACAGGAATAAGAATTACGTGAGTGAATTCGCGAGGTTTTGCTAGTTTTTTATAAAACTATAAGAAAGTCAATATTTTCTTAGTTAAAAATAAACCTAAAGTTTACATTAGTTTACTTTTGTTTTGTTGTTAAAACGTGTAGGGCGTACCGTCATTGTGATAAGATTAGGTACATTCATTAATTAATTGTTGTATTTATTTAATTACTAATTAATATAACGATAACCAACATTGTTTGCTATTTATTTTGCTTATTGTTTTAGTGTTTTTTATTCTAGCAAATTTTTTAAGTTTTCTGGCAATGTACAAAAATCTTTCTTTCTCGGAAGCTTGTACGTTTCATGATGGGCTCTTCTAGGACCTTTTGGAACCCTTGTAACTTTAATTTTAAGTTTTCGATTATAACTACTACCATTGAAATTAAATTATGACATAGCTTGACGTTACAAAAGTGCTTGTAAACTAAGCCTAAAGATACTGTTACTCATGCTCTAAAAAAGCATGCTAAAAAAATGCTATTAATTAGTATGCTCCATACGAGCATGCTTATCATCAGTTTACATTTGCTATCAATAAGCATGCTATTTTTAAGTTTGCTCCTGAATAAGCATGCTCAAAACAAATTTTATTATACAATCACACATGCTAATTTGTATCTATCGCTCTTTGTCTATGGTATCATGTTAGACAGGGAAAGATGTAGGTGAAGAATACAGAATAGCAATGCTGATCGACTAGCATACTCAATAAGCAAACCTGTTCAGATGCGCTAAAAGCACGCCCCCTTCCACTCGCGCAGCAAGTAGCATGCTCATAAATCGCACGACTCTTGATTTTTGAGCAAGCTCGATATAAGCATGTTCATTATTAGCAATGTTGCGATATATATGCTAATAAGTAGCAACTGCTCAATAGTAGCATGCTTTCGTGCTTGAAATGAGCATGTGTAAAAGTAGCTTTATTGCAATAAATGAATTTTGAATTTTGATAGACCTGAATTTGTTAATACTCACACATGAGGTGGTGCTTCGAAGAAAGCTTTCTTGTAATACAGCTGTGTCTTCTCCTCCGTGTAGATAGGCAGGTTCTTGTAAGGGTTCACGGAGATCAGTACATTGCCGATGTACGTCTGAAAAGAAATATTAAAACGATGAATAGGTACCTAGGAATAGAATACTGTAGGTATATAAAATAATACCTAAATCGTAATAATCCTAAAAAAATGCTAGACATTGCCCTAACTGCATTGGAAATAGCGAGGAAAATAAGCAGGGAAGTTGTGTGGCCACGTTGCTCGCCCTGCCTATAAATGTGTGTCTGTGTACTACACTACACTACTTTGTTCTTTTTGTATGTTTTGTAAGAAAATGTCGAAAATGCTCCCTACCGAATTGTTATTTTCCGCAACAGTGGCCAATCTCATGGTGCGTTTAACATATGTAGGAGACATTACAGTGCACAAGTGTGTGCGCAAGCACTGGTGCACTCTTTATTCCCTCACTCTCGTGTGTCTCATAGTCCGATGGGACGGCAGGCCGACAAGACTACGACACGACCGGTGAAAGATCAGGCGCAGGATCGACGGCTTCCCGTGTGCAGAGAGGCACAGAATAGGGTCTTATTTCTACAATATTAATTTCGCATAGTACTTGGGTACCAGGTGGACTGACGACATCAAGTGAGTCGCAGAGATTCGCTGGATGCAGGTGGCTCAGTATCGTGATGTTTGGAAGTCCCTACAAAAGGCCTATGTCCTGCAGTGGACGTCCATCGGCTGATATGATGATGATGATGATAGTATTTGGAATATAATAAGAATATAATAAAAATTAAGGATTTCTTATAAAACTTAATTTAAAAATAACGTATTTTTTTTTAATTTTCCAAACGTCAAAAACGCTGTCGTCCATTTTGTGACGTCACAATGTTACTAATTTTTTTGTCAAACGCTCCGTTTGTAAAGGATTTGTTATAATAACGTCATGAAACAGTTGAAATATAGAACATCATGGCCGACATGCGTTTTGGTTCGAATTGCCAAAAAACATATTTAAAAACTAAAATTTTCACGTAACCACTGAAGTCTTTAAAATATGAAAAAACAATTTCGATCTAGTAGAACGATAATAAACTATTTAAGACCATTTAAAAAAGTGCCATCAAGCCTATTCTTTTCTATGAATTGTCTATGGTGGTAGCTACTCACGTAGATGATGTTCTCGTGGAAGCGCTTGCGCAGGTTGTCGATGAAGGCGGCCTCAGAGCGGTAGTCCTCCAGAAGCACGAAGTCCTGCACACCCACTCGCTCCCGATGCTGCAGCGCGTGCTCCATCACACCCTGCACCGACTCCGGTCGGAGGAGCCTGCCAACACCATAATCAGAATCAGAATCAAAACCACAACCAGTATCGGAAACTGAGACCAATTATTACCATAGGACCTGCCTCGCTAGACGTTACTCTTCTGTCTAAATCTAAAGGTGCACATGCTCTAAAATAGCATGCTAAAAACGTGCTATTAAGTATGCTCCATACGAGCATGTAAGTAATGTAAGTATGCTCATCATTAGAAATGTTGCGATACACATGCTAATAAGTAGCAACTGCTCAATAGTAGCATGCTTTCGGCTAGAAATGGATGCTTCATTGTGTTTAAATTACACGAGTGTGTGTAATACGATTTAAATTTATAGTTGTGTGTAGTGTAAGTACACTGAATATATTTATTGGTGTTAAATATTTTCGATGTGTTTACCTCGTCCCCTTCAAAAAAAAGCAAGACAATTTTGTTGTTGAATTTGAGTGCGATACAAGTCCAAAGGTATTTGGTCTAAGATTGGAATGAATGCCCTTTAAGCACTTAAAACCGAACAAAAAGCACCATGCTAAAAGCTAAGTACGCTAAGTCAGCATTTGTGACCTCCAAATACCAATGGTCCAATTTTTTCACGGAACCGTAAACTGGTAACGTTTTCTTGTACCTACTACAGAACCCAAAAAATGCAATAGTTTCCAAGCGATAAGAATAAACGAGCTTGCAAAGTCAGATAAGTACAATGTTAGTTTAGGTCAGAGTTTCCCAAACTTTTTTTTACCACAGTGACCATTTTAAAAATATGCTCTTACCACCTTAGGTATATTTTATAAAATGTAGATATATTATATGTGATGTTTCTTTTGTAACCACGAAATAAATCATTAGATCAAGAAATATTTTGAGTTTAATATGAATCGGTTTATATATATATATATATGATTTATCATATTCATGATATATGATTCGTGATATATCCATAGTTTTTATTTGTTTCAACCGACCCCCGATTGATCGTATCCTGGTATAAATATTACTTTACTTTGGGAAACCATGGCTTAGGTTCTAACCGCATGCAACATTATCAACCGGAAACATGTTTATATGTTCTCATTCGCAAGTTCTAAGAATGACGCGATTGTCTCAAAGTAAACCGATGACACAGTCATGCCCGATGACGACAATAAATATGAGCTTTGAATGGAACTATAGGAACTGTATATTTTAGTGTATAACAAAAGAATAGACCAACATACCTACTGGCAACATGCATAATCGTAATCTGCATACTTTTCTAAGCTAAAAACTGTAAACATATCCTCTTCCCCCTCCTCGAATTACGTACATTCAATACCTCACAGCACCTGGTCTATAAGCAATGCTTGACAAACGTTAAAGCTGTCTATCAAATTGTAGGACAAACACGTTTGTTTTTACAAAAAAAATATCGACAACAGGGTGGTTTTATAAAAAAAAATATCTTATTTTTAAATGATTTCCAATAAAAAGGAGGATACGCGAATGGCAGATTTTTTTTTTAATTTCGATCAATTGTTTTTTTTTATGCTGGGAAATGGGAGAGTGAAACTTTTATGAAAGTAGATAGGCTATGCTGCGTCAGAAAGCTTAAAACTCTTAACTTTTTTTTTATTCTTGAGAAGTTAGCCCTTGACTACAATCTCAACTGGTAAGTGATGATGCAGTCTAAGATTGAAGCGGGCTAACTTGTTAGGAGGAGGACCAAAATCCACATTCCTTTCGGTTTCTACACGACATCGTACCGGAACGCTAAATAGCTTGGCAGTACGTCTTTGGCGGTAGAGTGATAACTAGCCACGGCCGAAGCCTCCCACCAGCCAGACCTGGACCAATTAAGAAAATCTCAATCTGCCCAGCTGGGGGTCGAAGCCAGGACCTCCATTTTGTAAATCCACCGCGCATACCACTGCGCCACGGAGGCCGTCAAACTTTGAATAGTGAATAATTGAATAATCCACAAAAATCCAACAAATACATAAAAACGTCACACAGATCTGACCGGAAGCGACGGAACCCAAGCATCCTCAGGAGATGTTGATATTATAACGTTCAGATGGAAAAATTTGTTACTATTTATTATGTGGATATTTCTGCAAAGCAACGTCTGTCTCTAATACATGCTTTTACTATAGTTAAGTAGTTAGATAAAATTTATCGTCTCCATATTAATTCTGCGATAATACCGTAATGGGCAAGGTGAAGCGTGGGATAAAAGCGAAAAATTAATAAAGGAGATATGACGCCATGTTGATATGAAACCATACACGCATTTAGTAATAACACTGTATCTTTGACATTCAGCGTTCCGGTACGAAACCAAGGGTTGCCAGGTCGTCAAACCTAATAGCCGGGCAGACTAGCCAGCTAGGCCGGCATTTGGGTCAAAAAGCCCAACTTCTGTTGTTGATAATTTTGTGTATCAGTATCAGTATTAGTAGTACAATAAAATATTGTAAGTAAAATATTTCTTTTTATTAATAGCTTATACACATATATATAAGAGCGCAAGCTTTTAGCGATGTCTGTTCTGTAAGGATATAAATCTTGTTAAATTCTAATGAAATATAGATACCTAAAACCGAATGTAAAATCAATCAAATAAATTATTATTATTATTCAGTCAAATAAATTAATCAGTCAAAATTAAATTTTCAAAATATTTGTCTACATTCTAGCGTTTTCGAAATGTAAAAAGCCTAATAAAAGCCGGTCAAGCCGGACACTGCCAAAGCCTAACTATGTCCGGCATTATCCGGACGCCTGGTAACCCTACCCGCATACAAGCAATTGGTACCTACCTATTGTCAGTAAATTTAGGATTTTAAGTAGTATCTTCCACCCGAAGGAAATATAGTTAATATAGCAATATTGCAAAACTTTAGGCAACGGTATAATAACTATATTATATTTTAGGTACAGCACATATAGTACATGCTATATGTACTGTACCTTATATATAATAACTAGCGGACCCGGTCAAGCTTCGTTTTGACATAAGTGCACTTATTCTCTATCCCTACTCTACCCCTACCCTACCCCTACCCTACCCCTACCCTACCCTACCCTACCCTACCCTACCCTACCCTACCCCTACCCTACCCTACCCTACCCTACTCTACCCCTACCCTACCCCTACCGCTTGACTCTTACTTACTCGTTTGTATGGGAAATAGAAAAGGGCAGTTTTTAGGGTTTTCCCGGAAATTATTTGATTTTTTCTCACCTTTTAAACCTTCCCTATACCTCCACGAACATTTCAAGACCAAGATAAAATAAATCCGTTAAGCCGTTCTCGAGTTTTAGCGAGACTAACGAACAGCAATTCATTTTTATATATATAGATATAATATGGTTATTATACGGTATAATAACCATATTATATTAGGTATAATACATACCACTGAGATGTAAAAATTATTTTTTGCAAAATCTTTTTACACTTTTACGAAAGACCAAACAACGAAAGAAAACCTCATTTGTATACAAAATTAATTTCAAATTCTCCGAACCGTTTATATACTATTACCTAATAATAACTTTATCGTTTTATCATTAACAACCCATATTCGGCTTACTGTTGAGCACGAGTCTCCTCTCTTGAGTTTATCTACCTATAGTTATTGTAGATTATATTATTTTTATTGACTCACCTTTCAGATCGCAGTTTCAAAATTCTAAACAACAGGCCATAATCCTTCGCCTCTCCAAAACCCATTTTTGTCACCTACGTAAGAAGTTTGGGTAATAAATAAGCCACTATAAAATTCTCAATGAAAAAACCTGAACACTATAAACAACCGAATTCATTGCAAAAACTCTCACTTTTATTAATAAGCAGCTTTATCCTTTTTCTATTATTGAGATATATTAGGACGTTAAATAATTGACCTTTGCCTACCACAATTTAAAAAGTCACGCGCAAAACAAATAAACTTTGGCACTAATATTTCGTAAACAGTAAACACGCCCATTTAGATGCCAAAGGGAGACTGAGGGAGTAGGTGCCGATAAAATACGAAATAATCATTATATATGAAATATAATATCACTAATGAGGCTGGGAATTGTAAACAATGCTTCTCTTATATTAATGTGGTCATTGACGGATGTACAATATCGTATTAAGTACCTACCTATCCTGGATAAGATAAAAAAATATTTTTGCATGGATTCGGTACTGTTAACGACATACGATATCTATATGCACATAAAACTACTAGTTTAGAAATAATAAATAAACTAATTAAATAAATACTTCTTGCTACTACAACTAAAGTTCTATTTTAACTATTCTTCTACAACGACTTCAAAAAAGGAGGAGGTTCTCAATTTGTATGTATATTACGCGACTACTCGAAGACGCCTGAACCGATTTGAATAATTCTTTTTTTAAAACAAAAATTCACGGCTGTAAGATGAATGCTCGGATACGGTAAGCAGTACCTAATCCTTCGGACCGCGTGTTTTGAGAGGAGGTTCCTCAAATCCTCACTCTTGAGCCCAGAACTCTTGTATCTTCCCTCAAACTCCTCGCCTGGAGGATGATTGATATAGTGTTTACTGTTTATCATATTACTAGCTGACGTCGCCCGGATTCACTCGCGTGGTTCCCGTTCACGTAGGAATACTGGGATAGCCTATAGCCTTCCTCGATAAATGGGCTATCTAACACTGAAAGAATTTTTCAAATCAGATTTGTAGTTCCTGATATTAGCGCGTTCAAACAAACAAACTCTTCAGCTTTATCATATTGGCACAGACATACCTACAATAAAAACTAGAACAAATGAAAAGTCTTTACCGCTTTAGCTTATATAAAGTAAAATTAATTTGTAATGGTATTATTAAAATAACCTATATAAAATTCTCGGGTCGCGGTGTTTGAAACGGCTGGACCGATATTTATGAAATTTCGAGTGAAAAAAGTTCGAAAAATTTTTCATAAACCTAACTCCCAAGTGAATAAATAAGGTAAAACAACGTTTAACAGGTCAGCTAATATTCATTTATTTCATATTTAATTACAAATTATTTTACTTTAATATTAATCCTAAGCTAAAGACTTCCCGATGATCAGAAGGAATTGTTTGAGCCGAACAAATCTGGTATTTAGCAGAATGTCAACAGTGTTGGCATTAGCGTAGTATAGGCAAATACCGTGACATTACACGACTGGTGACATATTTTTTATGGTTTCCCTTAAATCGGTCTTTTAGGTTAGGGTGAAACTTTTAGGGTTCCTCTGATTTTAATTTTGATTATTTCAATAATGATATGTTATAACATACTGTCGTTCCAAGTAAAGCTTTGGATAGTGACGTCCTAAGTTTTAAGTCCAGAGTTGAGTTATGAAAGGGGAATTCCCACCGGCCCATACAACGTAGTCGGGAACCCAGGTATACCCCCGTATAAAAGTAAGTGGAGATGATAATATGATATATAAGTAAGGATCTGGTAAATGATTGGCTTAATAAAAGTATGTTTCTTGAAGAAAAATTCATTTTTTTATCACTCTTCTAAAGCAAAATGTTCGCCGGTGTACCAAAGCTGTATAATTTTTTATGTATAATTTTTTCTGTTTTTAACAAACAAGAAAACGAACAAACAAACCTATCGTAAGTCTTCAAAAAATATCGTAAAACTCAGGTCAACGATGTTAGCTTGTCCCCTTTGTGGACAAATTAAAAGTGAATTAAAAATGTCGTAATACGTTGTAGCAAACTTTTTTTGATAAAGTAAAGATTTCATTATTAAGTAGAATTATCAAGATTTTTTTAGATGCAAGTAAACTGCCGGGTGTTTAGGGTAGACCTGGGCCGGGGATGGGCCTTTTGAGGTTTTTTTATTTCAAGAAATTCTCAGTACCAACCACGTAGCAACCTGGATTAGTAATTAACATCCCCGTGCCACGATGAGCTCGTTAAGCCGACGGTTACACCATTGCATTGGAGACCACAATAAAGTCGTTAATTCCTGTCATCATAATTTACTTTGACATCCGCAATTTCGTCCGAGTGAAACCCTACCCCTACCCTAAGTATCCTATGTCCTTCTCCTGGCTCTAAACTACCTCCCTGCCAATTTTCAGCGAAATCGGTCCAGCCGTTCTTGAGTTATAAATAGTGTAAGTAGACTTTCTTTTATACTCGTATATACATATATAGAAAATTTATACTTTATTTGTAGAGAAGTAGAATACAAAAGACGGCCTTATCGCTATGTAGTAATTTCTTCCATTAGCATCTGCGGCCTTAGTATCTCAGTGTACCATTCAAGCAATGAGTCACTACGTCGACTTTCGTCGTATTTTCGTTTTTGTGATCATCTAACATAGTTATTTCTACGAAATGACCTTAACTGCGCCTTTTTACATCAAGGAGTAATGATGTTTTGTTTTAACAATCATCTAACATTAATATTTCAACAAAATTACGTAAAAATCAGTTTTTGGTTAAAATAACGTTACTACCTGCTAATACCTCTACTAGACTATGTTACTTTACGTAAAATGACGATTTTTGTGTCATTTCGTTGAAAAAACAATGTTAGATGATTGCAAAAACGAAAATACGATGAAAAACGATGTAGTGGCTGATTACTTGAATGGTACACCGAGTTACATAATAACCCTGCTGATAGTGAGCTACAGTGACAAACCGCATTAGTTTAGCGTGGTTGTCCTTAGCTTCCACTACTGTTCTATAAGGAGAAAGGCAATGAGTGACTATGTGGATATATGGGGTGGATAAACAAATCTCTGAAGCGCCGTCAACGCATTGGCGGCGCTGGAAATGACCATAAGTGGCGGTAATCAAATCAGGTCAGTGTAATCAAGGTTTTTCCCTTGGCTATCAGGGGGAATTTGATAAAGTTGAAACATCAAATTTTCCCTGTTATCTTTTCAGGATATCATAATATTGTAACTAAAACGCCCATGTAATGAAAAAATCGTTATGAATATATGCGCCAAATTGAGAACCTCCTCCCTTTGTTTGATGTTAAATATAGTATTATCAACCCATATTCAGCTCACTGCTGAGCTCGAGTCTCCTCTCAGAATGAGAGGGGTTAGGCCAATAGTCCACGACGCTGGTCCAATGCGGATTTGCATACTTCACAAGTTCACACACGCAGAGTATTAAGAAAATTATTTGATGTGCAGGTTTCCGCACAATGTTTTCCTTCACCGTTTGAGACACGTGATATTTAATTTCTTAAAATGCACATAACTGAAAAGTTGGAGGTGCATGCCCCGGACCGGATTCGAACCTACGCCCTCCGGAATCAGAGGCAGAGGTCATATCCACTGGGCTATCACGTCTCTCTGTTATATACAGTAAAAGCTCCTTTTTTACGTTTCCTTTATTCACGTTTTCACTATTCGCGGATTAAAACCTAGTCTCTTTACGTCTATGGTTTTAGTTGTATTTCAGTTATTGTGCATTTGACATGGTTGACATTAACGCAACGCAACAATAATATCAACTTAATTATTTGCATAACCTTTTAAAAGATTAACCACGTCTGCTGTAAGGCTTCGCCGTCTTGGAAGAGCATTACGACGAACTTCGCACTCAATACGTGACCGATTTCGAGCGTGCGTGGATAAAAATCGTTTTCCTTTACCTATACGTATTGCGTTTACCTATACCTACCACAGAATACATATGTACAAGCCTATACCAAGGTTGGTTGCGAAAGATCCATTGCTAAACATTCAGCCCCAGCCAAATGACGTTGATTCTTTTTCTACGATCGCAAACGCTTCGAAAACTAAAAATTCATGGGCATGACAGATCTTGATCACGTGACCTGTCGATAGCAAATGCCATTCCCACTCATTTTTCTAGTTTTCGAAGCATTTACGATTGTAGAAAGAAAATCGACGTGCCACTTGGGTACAGGGGCAGGATTTCGATTTTGAACTCAAACTTAACTCGGATTTGGTCTGGGGGTAGATTAGGTACCTGCTGGTCAATTCACTAACAATCTTTTAACAATCTATTAAAAGTCTGACAAGTCTTTATTAACAATCTATTAAAATAAACATCAAATCAACTGAGATGACATTGTATGATATCCACGAATCAGAAGGCAACGGATGACATTTGTTACATTGAATCTCCATTTCGTATACGTCAACTAACTTAAGTCAAAGTTAGTGAATTTATAGCTTGCAGGACGTAGATTATCCGGTCCGGCGCATGCACATCCAACTTTTTAGTTGTATTTTAAAAAATAAATATCACGTGTCTTTTTTTTTATTCTTGACAAGTTGGCCCTTGACTACAATCTCACTTGGTGGTAAGTGATGATGCAGTCTAAGATGGAAGCGGGCTAACTTGTTAGGAGGAGTATGAAAATCCACACTTCTTTTCGGTTTCTACACGACATTGTACCGGAACGTTAAATCGCTTGGCGGTACGTCTTTGCCGGTAGGGTGGTAACTAGCCACGACCGAAGCCTCCCACCAGCCAAAAACGTCTCAAACGTTGAAGGAAAAACATCGTGAGGAAATCTACCAGAGACTTACCTACAGAGATTTTTTTTTGTGCGGGTATGAAGTCTGCCAATCCGCATTGGGCCAGCGTGGTGGATTGGCCTAACCCCTCTCATTCTGAGAGGAGACTCAAGCTCAGCAGTGAGCCGAATATTTTGATAATGATGAAGTGCCTGACCCATTGTAGCAGCATGGGTTAACAAACTTTAGAATTTCTAGTCTCAAAACAAACAAAAAATCTTCCTTCTTGTTAGTGTAACTATCAAATAGATAGAAGATTCGAGTAGATGTTGTTTATAAATATCAACCAGTGTAGGATGTGTGACATCATGTTAGGTAGTCAACTAGTGAATGCGACGTGCGCGTATCCTCTACGACAATGACCCAGTGCCCTGTTCCGATGCGCCGCGTCATTGTATGCATTCCCGTGCAGCGGATAGGAAGACCCCTTTCGGAAGTGAGGTAGGAGCGGCACAATAATGGCGCCGATGCACAACCTACTATAAAAAAATAAAAAATAGGAAAACAAATAACCGGTCAATTGCGCGTCAGAATAACTTTAATACCAAACTAATTATAAAAAGTTTAGACTACAATAGAACGAATCTGAAAGTAATATACAAGATGACCCGTAAATGGTAAGACATTCTCTGACTACCAAAATAATAAAATTTAATAAAAAATAAAGGTACCAAGATCGTGTAGCAGGCAGTTATAAAAAGATGACAATGATAATAATTATTTAAAAACACATATACCTACGTATGTATGTGATCACACAATAGTGTTTTTTTTTGTATGCTAAATTTCTTCAATTCAATTAAGAATTGATGAAGTCAGACTGTCAGAGACAATAGAAGAGAACTAAAACAAAAATCTATGAGTGACGGAAGAGCTCGCTTAATTAATGATAGCACCGGCCCTCACGCGATTGTTGATTTGTTGACAAAAACTAGGAAAGATGGAAGGAATAGCTTTCATTTAGGAAATATCACATAATAGGAAAGTTTTTTATAGAATGAACAACATTCTGATTCCTTCCGAAGTGGTGATAAAGTCGAAAATGTCGTTTCAAAACTTGTTTAAACGAATTTGTTTCAATTTGCCCGAGACATGTGTTATATGAAACCTCCCTGAAAGATATCCTTTTCAATCTGAATTATTACAAACACAGACGTTTTGTTGGCAATAAGTCAACTTTATCGAGATGACGAGACCTCCACGGGGAATATCTCCCTATTCTCCTCGTGAAGGAGAACTGGGGTGACTTATAAAATCGGTTCATAGGTCACCGGGTGACCTAATCACTAACTTTGGTCTATTAGCTACGTAATATAATTAACATCAAATCAATAACAGCCGATTTTCCGTAAATCACAATGTTTGTGTGATATCACAATTTTCGTTAAAAATGGGCTTAACAGAATACAAAAAAATCGGTTGTTATTGATTTGACGTTAATTATATTAGGTCGCTAATAAACCAAAGTTTGTGAATAGGCCAGGGGTCATCTATTTTACAAAGTTTGTATACAGGGTATCCGGTAAATAATAAGACATAATCTACAGAGATTTAAAGACCTACTAAAATAACGCATTAAATGTAAGCCAAAATTATATAGTTTTTGATTTTTCTACAAAATACAAAAAGCATTGCCTTCAGTGCAGTTTATAAACTTGGCTAACATATATTGCATTATTTTAGTAGGCCTAAAATCAAAATCAAAAATCATTTATTTCAAGTAGGCTCAGTTTACAAGCACTTTTGACACGTCAGTTGACTATTTGTAAAGATTCTACCACCGGTTCGGAAGGCAGGTTCTGCTGAGAAGATACCGGCAAGAAACTCAACAGTTGCTCTTTTGAAAAAGTCATACAGTATTATAATTTACAATTAATAACAAGTACTGTTTACATTTCTTATAGTTTTACTTTCTGTGTGAAGGTGGAAGCTGATCCAACGGCCTCCAAGCATCTTTATCATTAAGGAACTCATCAATGTTGTAGTACCCTCGACTAAGTAAATGTTTTTTAACACATTGCTTAAAGCTATGCATTGGCAGGTCCATCACAGTCTTGGGGATCTTATTATAGAAGAGTACACCCAAACCTACAAAAGATTTTTTTACTCTTTGGAGACGATATGCAGAAATAACTAACTTATGCCCGTGTCTAGTAAGACGTGGGTTTAAATCTCCTTTTCGTTTGTACAAATTAATATTTTGTCTTACATATACTATACTGTTATATATATATCGACAGGCTACTGTTAGTATACCTATTTCTTTAAACTTTTGACGAAGGGACTCGCGTGATTTTAATTGATATATTGCTCGAATTGCTCTTTTTTGAAGTACAAATATAGATTGTATATCGGCAGCCTTGCCCCACAATAAAATACCGTAAGACATTACGCTGTGAAAGTACGCAAAATAAACAAGCCTAGCTGTATCAACATCAGTAAACTGTCTTATTTTTCTCACGGCAAATGCCGCTGAGCTAAGTTTACCAGACAGTTTTTCTATATGAGCACCCCACTGAAGTTTACAATCCAAGGTCACTCCCAGGAAAACTGTGGAACTCTCCATTTCCAGTGTTTCACCATCGATCATTATAGACTTATCTAATTTTTTAACATTTGGCAATGAAAACTCAATACATTTAGTTTTCTTGGCATTCAAAAGTAGATTATTTGCAGTGAACCAATGCGACACATGCGATATGGCACGGTTTACGTCGTCAGAGTTATCTTTATTTCTGTCGGACTTAAAAATTAAGGATGTGTCATCAGCAAACAGTACAATCTCACATATGCCGCTGACATGGTATGGTAAATCGTTTATGTACACTAAAAATAGAAAAGGACCCAGAATTGAACCCTGTGGGACGCCCATTATGGTAGTGGAACCGTGCGACTTTATATCATTTATGCATACCTTTTGTGTTCTATCACTGAGATAAGAGGCAATGAGATCGAGTGCAACACTTTTGATGCCATAGTGGCTTAACTTGAGTAGAAGGGTGTTATGGTCAACACAATCGAACGCCTTGGACAGATCACAGAACACACCAATAGCATTCTTAGAACCTTCCCATGCTTCATAAATATGTTTTAAAAGTTTAGCCCCTGCATCAGTTGTATTGCGACCTTTTGTAAAACCATACTGTTCAGGATGAAACAAGTTATTTAAATTAAAATGACATAAAAGTTGATTTAATATGATTTTTTCAAAGACCTTGCTAAGTGTTGGCAATATTGTAATCGGTCTATAATTATTAAGATCTGACTTGTCTCCTGATTTAAAAAGTGGTATCAATTTGCCATGCTTCATTAGGTTCGGAAAAATACCTAAGTCCACACATTCATTAAAAATAATGGCTAAGTGGGGAGCAATTACATCAATTATGTTAGATATTACTTTCACTGACATGCCCCACAGATCTCCGGTTCTTTTTAATTTTAACAAATTGAAAGATTTTTTAATGTCTGATACAGTTATGTGGTGAAATTCAAAAAGAACGTTGCACTCTTTAACATTGCCTCTTAATAGTCTCTGGGCTTCCGTAGCAGACGAATCTAGTGAATCAGTTAACAAGATAGGAACATTCTGGAAAAAATCTTCAAAGGCATTAACAACCTCGATATCAGTGTTTACCTTTTTGTCATTGACAATTAATTCAAAACTGATATCCCGCGGTTTGATTTTTCCTGATTCTCTATCAATTATATTCCAGGTGGTTTGTATCTTGTTCTCAGACTCAATTATTGATAATATCACCCTGTACAGTATGTCGTAATATATACGGGACACCCTGTATAATGCAGTGCCGCTTTCGTACAAATGTCGCATACCTATTTCGGTAGCGAGTGCTTACCGCTTACCAAAAACGCTGTATTGAAGTCAATCACCTTGCGGTGCTAAATAAAGACGTGCACTCACCGCCGGCGTGTGAATGCCATCGGTTTATGGGAAACGTGATGGACGCATGGGGAACCCGTTTTAACTGTGTAATATTTTGTTTAACTTAACCATTGACAACGTGGTAAGGTTTTATATTTAATACTATGTTATTTTTCCCAAAAAAAAAAGTTATTTACAATTTCTAGGTACCAATATCATAGGTTTATCAAGAACCTCCCCTTTCACATTTTTTACAACATTTGTCCTAGGGCTCCCACTTCTACCTGGATACATTGGTTACACTTCTACCTAAGAGCTGTGATTGCCCAGTGGATATGACCTCTGCCTCCGATTGCGGAGGGTGTGGGTTCGAAACCGGTCCGGGGCATGCACCTCCAACTTTTCAGTTGTGTGCATTTTAAGAAATTAAATATCACGTGTCTCAAACGGTGAAGGAAAACATCGTGAGGAAACCTGCATACCAAAGAATTATCTTAATTCTCTGCGTGTGTGAAGTCTGCCAATCCGCATTGGGCCAGCGTGGTGGACTATTGGCCTTAACCCTTTCTTTCTGAGAGGAGACTCGAGCAGTGAGCCGTATATGGGTTGATAACGACGACCTGGATACATTGGATACACTTCAACCTGGATACCATTGACGTCCTAACTCCGAATTGTTCCGATATTATTAAAAAGCCATAATTGCATAGGCCAACCCAGGAATCAAACCTAGGTTGAACCGCTGTTGACCAGCAGGCCAATTTACTTACTTTGACGTATGTTCGATGACATATTACGAAATGGACCAACTAACTATTGTTAGTAACTCTCAAGTCACGGAATTTCGTATTCACAATTCATTCATGCTAACTGATCAAAATTGTGATTACAGGTTTTCTTAATTAGTCCAGTTTTAACTGGAGGCAATGGCTAACACCCTACCGGTAAAAGACGTACCGCCAAACGATTTAGCGGTCCGGTACGATGTCGTGTAGAAACTGAAAAGTTTTTCATTCATTCTACTCCTAACAAGTTAGCCCGCTTATAATCTTAGATTGCGTTATCGCTTACCATCAGGTGAGATTGTAGTCAAGGGCTAACTTGTAAAGAATAAAAAAAAATCAAACATCCTGACTTCCTGACATTTGGAAGTCAAACATTCCTTGACCTCGTTTGTTTGGGCAAAATGACTAATGGACGATAAAATCTTTATTTACTTTCTCCTTTAGACTTTCTTTTATTAGCAGATCGGAGTCGGGTCGTGTAGGCAACCAACGCTAATGTGTGCTATCATAAATAACTGTCCAATATTATATCTTTAAAGAGATTACCATCGCCGATAATGATCGGTCTTGATTAGTTATCTTTTTCGTGTGAAATTAGCTTTACGGTCTCATTATAAAAAGCCTAAATAACTTATTTACGCATATAAAAAACGTATGAAAATCTGTTTTGGCATCGATTTTCTTAATTTTTCTCCGTAATTGGGTACCTATTTATCTATGGTAGGAGCATGGGCTGCAGGGAAACTTTACCTTTCCAAAATAATAGATGTCTAGCTTTTGTAGGCTTTCGGTCAGGTAGGCCTAGGTACAAGTTTCTTCGAATTAATCTACTTATTGGCGTTTATTGATTGTAAGTCTATGGTAAGAACAGCTTCTAACACTAGCAGTCAAGACCGAAGCCAGAATAAGACCGAAACTAAATCAGAATTTTAGAACATTACCAACTGAGTCAAACAGGTCACTAACGCCTACTCTTACCATGATCTATACGTGTCTATAATTACAATTAAATATAAGAAATATCGACAAACTTTAAATACCTATTGTGCATTTATACATATATATATAATATAGGTACTTTTTAAAAAAAGTTTTACTTTCTTTAACTAGGCTTTTTACGTCTTCGTAAAAAACACCTTGTTCATATTTTTCCTTTAGGTATAGGTACTCCTAAAAAGTTAGCGGTACGGAGCGGAGACTTGTGAGTTAAATTAAAAAGAATTTTCATTTTCACCAGCAAGGCAGCTAATAAATCGTCATAAACCAAATAAGAAAAGAGAAAACAGTTTATGTATTCAATAACAATACCGAAGTTTGTCGAATCAGGAAAACGTACCGTTACCTATCAATAAACGACTGTGGCCATAGATAACAAAGTAGGTACCTTGTAACTCGGTTTCTATTTAGCTCCTCGCACAGGCTCGGAACTGAAACTACCTAGTACCTACTACATGATGGAGCGAGCTGTGTTGCAGTATCTCTTCGTGATCAAATCAGAAATGAGAAGAGCCCCAAAGGAAACAATCACCAACATGGCTTAGCGAATCGTGGGTGCAGCACATTTTAGGTACTTCAAAGAATAGATAGACGTAGAATAGCCACCCGTTACGACTAAGTGATGCTGATGGCTTCATAGGCGTATATAGCGGGTGGGCCGGGTGGGCCGGGCCCACCCAAGAATGGTCCATGCCCACCCTAGGGTCTACCGATTTGAAATTCTATAATGGACGCGGAAATACTAATAATTTTACACAAAATCAGTTTTTTGTGACAAAATATCAAATAATAACCATTACAACTTATAATAAAGAAAACCCTATAATAAAGATTTGAAAATATATTAAGACCTTTTCTGATACCTACCATGGGAAAAATAATAAATTAGTCACCGTTTCAGAGGTCTGCATCTACAAATATTGGTAACGAAAATTTGATATTGAATGTCGTACCCTGTTCAGTGATATGTAGGCCCACCCCAGAAGAAGAAGAAGAAATACTTTATTGCACACAAAAATACAATCATAAATTAAAACAATAAAAAGTATTACATTATCTCATCTATATGTTCTCTCGTCAGGGGTTGCCTGGTAGAGATTAAAAGTAATCTCTACCAGGCAACCCCTGAAGAGAGAACTTGCGAAGAAAGAGCAGGAAGGTGCAATACATTATATGTAATTATATATATAAATAATTAAATAAATATAATATAATTAATATATACCTACGTAAATATAATATTAAAATAATCGTAGATACGCCAATGTTTAAAGAGTAGATAGCCGTAGAATAGCCATACCCTACGACTAAGTGGATGCTTATGGCTTACAGGCCTATGCCCAGCAGTGGACGTCCATCGCTTCTAGTTCTAGTGCTGTTTTATAAGTGCGAACGTATAAAGCGATGTTTTGTGGCGGCCGCGGCATATCGAAGCGATTATGTCCGCGATAATCTATCGATATATATTTTATTGTTTAATGGTTATCGCCCGGCTTTATTAGAAGATGACGGCCGATTTTACCTTCGCACTCCATTTATGGATTGCAGGTTGGGTTGCAGCTTCGCTTGACTTCGCTCCTTTCAAAGATACTAACTGCATACTTTTGTCCCAAAAGAAAATTTTGTAAGTCACCTTTAGAATGTTAGTCTTGTTAGTGCCAGGGGCATAGCTACCACTGTATCAGCCGTATCAATGATTTGGGCCCCCCGGACAATAGGGGCACCTTACGTGTGAAAGCAAAAAATAGTAAAATATAGGTAATCCACTCCATCCATTTTGTTACTGTGATTAAGAGTGCGCCCAAAAGTTGGTAATATCCTACATAATGCCTACAAAGTCACTGTCATATTTATTTTAAGCGAGCATTTTTGTTTGTTTGTGAGAAATCTTTACCTTCATTTGCCCCCCCCCCCCCCCCCCCAACTAATTTTGATAAGGAGCCCCTCCAGGGCACGCTACTATTTTGGGTCCGTCGCGTTTCTATTTAGATTTCATATAATTAACAAAATTTTCTATCATCTTCTGAGGAAAAAGAGCTAGATTTGGTATATAATCTTATACTAGTAAGCAACTACACAAAAAGGTATTTTTACGGAGCTCTTTGACCAACGAACACGATTACAACTATGAAACTACTATACTATGATACTATAGAGACAGTTTTTATAATCGCATTAGATTGTTGACTATACTTTTCAAGCAAACAAACAAACAGACAAACTCTTCAGCTTTATAATTTACTACTTAGTATTAAAAAGCTGAAGAGTTTGTTTGGTTAAAGGCGCTAAGCGCTCAGGTCAGATTTGAAAAATTTGTTCAGTCTTAGATAGCCCATTTATCGAGGAAGGCTATATATTATTCCGTATTCTTACGGGATAATATATTCCGTATTCTTACGGGATAATATATTCCGTATTCTTACGGGAACCACGCGGATGAAACCGCGCGACGTCAGTTAGTATTAGTATACCTAGATATCGCATTGATAATATTGTATACGAGTAATTTCATATGAACTACGAAGCAGTAGTATTTGCTACTTAGTTATGTGGCGGTCGCGGTAATTAAAGTAGATTTTAACGATTGTACGCTCTTAATCTGCGGATTACCTGTGTACTACTTACATGTGTTGTTTTTAAGTAGATACCTATACGAGTATGTACCGACAAATGAGAACATTAACTTACGTTATTTGAGTTTAATATGTTCTGAGTAATTTTTGAGACTAGTCATCAACCCATATTTGGCTCACTGCTGAGCACGAGTCTCTAAATGAGAGGGATTAGGCCAATAGTCCACCACGCCGGCCCAATGCGGATTGGCAGACTTCATACACGTAGAGAATTTTGAGACTAGGAATATAATAAATTAAAACTAAAATTACGGTATTTTTATGACTCTCATGAGAAAAATTAAGATTTTTTGTCATTGCTACCTAATTGAAATAATTAGAGTTAATAAAATGTAATCGGGGCCGGATATCCTTTTAGATGTCGATACTTTCTTGATTAATTTTATGATTAAATTGATTGGACACTATTAATTAAAAGTTTAACAGTACGAACTAAATTGTGACCAACTTTTTGTTTTACTTTTATTTATCCATGATATCTTATATTCTATAGGGAATGGTTCTATTGGAAAGTCATGACAAATGTTACCAGTATATACTTCGTTTGGTCGAAAGTCCTCTACAACAATCATTATTGCAAAGCTATAAATATAAGGTCAACTCATTGGTTTAAAATTTTAGTTTCTTTGAATTAGGTTTTTTTTAATCTCTAGGGTTGAGGTACCCCTTGCACCCCTATGATACCCAGAACAGGCCCCCAGCGTCCTGGACTCTACAATTTTTCTAGCGATCCTTTAAGTGTTTGTCATAATATGAAGGCATAAGTCAAAGTCAAAATTCATTTATTTCAAATAGGCTTAGTTTACAAGCTCTTTCGAAACGTCAGGTAATAATATTAAACTTAAGATAATGGTGATAATAATTATTCGAAAGCTTAAAATTAAAGTTACGAGGGTTCCAAACGCGCCTTGGTCCGAGAAGAGCCCACAACAAACTCAGCCAGGTTTATCCTTTTTTAGTTTATTACCATTTAACAATAGGTATATAGGTAGCCTGTCATGTAGTATATTTCATTTCCAAGCAATTTTGTCATTTACGTAATCATTGACACTATAATACGACTTTTCTTACGAGCTTACGTTTAATAAAAACTTTGAACTTATTGAGAGACATGCCAGTGGTTTCATGTGGCAGATTATTATAAAATGAGGCATAGGCTTACCACTAGACCAAAGTTGTAGTTATAAGGGTTTGTATATAAACATAACCAGTACAAAAAGGTCACAAAAGGTAACAGAACACGTCCTTATAGTCTACTGCAACAAAGGTGTGGTGCGTCAAACCGTGACGTATTCTAAACCAAACTTCATGCTGCTATCAAGTTGGGAGCTGGGTTATTATGTAACTCAGTGTACCATTCAAATAATAAGTCACTACATCGGTTTTCATCGTATTTTCGTAATTGTGATTATCTAGCACAGTTATTTCAACGAAATTATCTTGACTACGTTATTTTACTTCAAATGGCAGCGATGTTTTTGTTTTAACGATCATCTAACATGGTTATTTCAACGAAAATACGTACATAACGGTTTTTCGTTGAAATAATCTTTAATAATACTGTCACTTTACCTAAAATAAAGATACTTATGTCATTTAGTTGGTCATTTAGTTGAAAATACGATGTTAAATTATTGCATAAACGAAAATATGATGAAAAACGACGTAGTGTCATTATTTGAATTGTCCACCGAGATACATAATAACCCGGCTGTTCAGTGTACATTCACACTAGTCTCTCCATGTAAGCGTTTTTCCGTATAGCGCAGCGTAAACATGATTATTTATTACGAGTTAATTTTATTTATATTCTTGACTAGCTGACGCCGCGCGGTTTCACCCGCGTGGTTCTCGTTGCCGTAAGAATATGGGGATAATATATATCCTATAGCCTTCCTCGATAAATGGGCTATCTAACACTGAAAGAATTTTTCAAATCGGACCAGTAGTTCCTGAGATTAGCGCGTTCAATCAAACAAACAAACAAACTCTTCCGCTTTATAATATTAGTATAGATTGATATACATTGAGAATGAGTATTTACAGTAAGAAGCCGTCGCATAGAGGGGTTTTGCGAACGCAGATGCTCAAAGTCAAGGCTGAGGGCGACGAGAGGATATAGAAAGTGAATGACTCATTAGTACGCGTACGTCTCTTAATGTCAATTTTAGATTAAGATTATTCGTGGTGCAACGTGCTTAAAGGCGATGTACAATGGAAGGTAAGCAGAGAGTTCGTATTCTTCAGAGATCTCGAAGTTTCCCACAAACACACTGCGACTGAGGGGTTTTAGTAGGCAAAATCCCACATAATCCAACCTCGCCCTCAAAGTGTTAGTATCTCTTACAAGAAACCCCCGTCATTAATAAAGGGATTGGTAGATTCCTTATATGCAAGGTCAACGCATCACATACAGTGCGGTATCGCTTTATTTACTTAGGTACTTGATGCGTTCCATAAGGATAAACGTTCGACAAACGCCGCTCGTGTGAAGGGGTTGTAAACCTTTTTGACGAAATCAGTTTTTTTCAAAAACATTTCTTTATGCACGCACTTGTGAGTCAGTAATGTTCAAGATTATAACAAAAGATTAACTTTATATCCCACCTGGCCTTGGTTGGACAAGTCAAAGCTTGGACCGAAAAAAAACGAACTAAGTGTTCCAATGCGGAGTATGGCGTAATGCCGGATGAGTAAGCACGGATTTACGTGCTCGGAAGCTAAATGATTAATCGAAACACGGCCTCCGTGGCGCAGTGGTATGCGCGGTGGATTTACAAAACGGAGGTCCTGGGTTCGATCCCCGGATTGAGATTTTCTTAATTGGTCCAGGTCTGGCTGGTGGGAGGCTACGCCCGTGGCTAGTTACCACCCTACCGACAAAGACGTACCGCCAAGCGATTTAGCGTTCCGGTTCGGTGTAGAAACAGAAAAGGGGTGTGGATTTTCATCTTTCTCCTAACAAGTTAGCCCGCTTCCATCTTAGATTGCGTCATCACTTACCATCAGGTGACAATGTAGTCAAGGGCTAACTTGTAAAAAATAAAAAAAATAAAAAAAAATTGCTTTGTCGGTTAACCACCCGCAATGGTTAACAATTTTCAAATGCCATTCCATTTACATAGGCGACCTTGAATATTCTTTAAAACACAATTTTCACATTTCGGAATAGGGTGGCACAAATAGGTGTGAAAGAGACAAACATATATGATATTTCTGTTACTTTTTTATGTACGTTATGGTTTAGAGCCTGTCATAGTTAGACCTTCGTCATTTTATAAAAGTACTGACGAACGCCAGCAATGTCGTTCGCTATTACACCTCCTCAATCCGGCCCTTTGGCAAAATCCCTTCTTAGCGGATTATTATAAATCACCGTACCCAATTTTATCTTTGTACGTCAATTTGTTTGGAGTACAAATATGTCCTTTGGAAAACCACCCTATTCCACTAATACGACGTATTCGCCTATCACACTTACGTACATACGTTATTTATAGTATCATTAACTGACAAACTTTCAGCTTTTACAACATGACGAAGATCTGGCTATGACAGGCTAATAGTGTAAAACGTGTTACTTTACCCTCTAGTCAAAAAACAAAGGCCGTCATGTCGCTATGTTGAAATAAGTGTAAAGTATAGTTTTTTAGGGTTCCGTCAGGAAAAAACGAAAACGTTTTAGTTTTACTTTGTTATCAGTCTATGACTATGTGTATCTGTCTGTCTGTCAATGACCCTAGAATATAGCCTATGTCCGATACTCCAAAATAACGTTGCTTTTGAAATGAAACCGTTAAATTGTCAATATCTAAGTTATAGAATTACAAAATATTACAGCGGGCATAATAAAAATAATTGTTATCTATGAAAAGAATGATGACATGTTATGTGGGGTTAAGTTAAATTTTATTATTAATGTATTAACCATCTACTAAAGTAACGATTTGTTTAAGAATGAGTAATAAAATATGTGTAATTTTATTCCTATTTTATCAATCATGGTCGTAGAAAAAGTATTGTATGCGACTACACGTGCTGTCTCAAAACACATTCGTGTTACAATAACCCTCATTACATCACAGTGATGGCATAAAGAATTATTTCAACATACGAGTAGGTTCAGTTGATCCAAAGATACTATATACCACAAACTTTACCTCTGAATATTATTAGTATGGATAAAGTACGGTACCCTCGGCGGTAGAGTCCGACTCGCACTTGTCCGGTTTTTTGTTTGTATCTATGAAGCAGCTGACACTGCGGTATCCCCAACCCGCTACATATGGGTCAGAGCCAGTCGCCACACCCCGCCGCACCTAGCTGCCGTGCGACAGGCTTTTGTACACATCCTTTCTACACTATTGTACTAAATGATACTAATATATACTAAAGTGAGTTCGTATGTTTGTTACGCTTTTTCAAATTTGGAATTTTGAATTTAGAGGATTTCTGGTTACCACACACATCAATTGAACCGTAGTTAAAATACGCTTCAATTATTGATGTGTGTGGCCAGGCCTTCTTCTTATACGATTTTTTTTTATTCTTTATAAGTTAGCCCTTGACTACAATCTCAGCTGATGGTAAGTGATGATGCAATCTAAGATGGAAGCGGGCTAACTTATTAGGAGAAGGATGAAAATCTACACCCCTATCGGTTTCTACAAGATATCGTACCGGAACGCTAAATCGCTTGGCGGTACGACTTTGTCGGTACGGTGGTAACTAGCCACGGCCGAAGCCTCCCACCAGCCAGACCTGGACCAATTAAGAAAAACCTCAATCGGCCCAGCCGGGGATCGAACCCAGAACCTCTGTCTTGTAAATCCATCGCGCATACCACTGCGCCACGGAGGCCGTCAAAAGATTGGCGAAACGAGATTGGATATAGCGCTTAAATCCGCTAAGCTGTTACAATATTGGTTGGTGGGCTTAGAATGATAATGTTATTTTTGATCTACCACTATTAGATGATGATGATGATGACAAAAATGGACGGGACTGACGGCTTAACGTGTGACTGTATGACTCTACTATCAATTCGGAAGGCAGAATCTACTGAAGAGAAATCATAATAAAACCGTAGGAATGGAGTGTTCTGCGCTTCTTTCTATATGGGGGGGAGACTTAACCAGTGGGGTAGCGTGCCTTGGAAGGGCCCTGTATTAAAATTTGTTGAGGGGCCCAAATGAAGGGTTAATATATCTCACAAAATAAACAAAAAATGCGTGCTTAAAATAAATATGACTGAAACTTATGAGTAAGCTATTTAGGATATTTCTAACTTTTGGCACGCACCCCGGGAAAACCCGGAAGATTTTTTTGACATTTGTAATTTCTGAAGAGAAAACTCACAGGCTCGGGATGCAACAAATTGAGTGAGATTGTGGATTACATTTTATTAACTTTTGCTCTTACACGTAAGGGGCCCCTGTAGTCCGGAGGCCCCGTACGGCTGATACGGCGGTAGCTATCTACGCCCCTGGACTTAACTTACTGGACTTAGTGGGTAGTGGTATCAAAATAGACTGATTCTGATTCAAACAATAATGATAATTAAGTTATGTTAACTTTTATTTCCTTTAATTATTTACTTTAATACTATTAATTATTTTAATCTATACTAATATTATAAAGAGTAAAGAATTTTCGAAAGAGGAAAGAGATTTGATTGTTTCTTTGTGTTGAATAGGCTCTGAAACTATTGAACCGCTTTGAAAAATCCTTTCACTGTTGTTAAGCTCACTATACCCGGGTGCTATAGGCTATATTTTATCCCCGTATTCCTACGGAAACGGGAACCACGCGGGTGAAACCACGCGGCATGCTGACGCCGTATAATTTAAATTTAGGATGTTGTCATGTGAATATCGCTTTCTTAATAATTTCTCAATAAGCATAAATAAAGGCGGGAAAGGTGAGAAAAACAGCCTACCACTGTAATATTTCCCAGCATTGTTAATTTGTGATTATGTTCGTGTGAGAAACTGGTGGATTAACAATAATGTGTGGGTGATAGTAAAAGTGTGTATAAATATTATAATTAGATATGTTGTCACTACGGATGTAGCTAGAGCACTGAAGTGTTTTAGGGTGAGTAATGCCCACGGGGGCAAAATAACGTCCTCTAGTTTCTAAAAGCCGTTATAGCAAAACCTAAAATTCACAAAAATGTTTTCACTAAACTAAAATGCGAAAAATAACAGCGCATGTGCTACTTTCTCATCAGCTTGAAGGCGGTGTGAAGCTAGTGCCATAATAGTCATTAATTAAAGTCGTTTCTGAAAGAACCATAGGATAGAACTGTCAGAAATCCTAAGAGCGCGCAGCACGTCGGTACGATATGGATAAAATTCGAAGCGCAAGCGAGACGCCGAATTATGACTTTCACGTGAGTGAAAAGCACGGAGCGATTGACGCGCGACGCAAATTTTATGACGTGAGCGCCTAAACCATTTTTACCTAATTGCAAGTAAATTAAACAACATAACGAAAAAAAAAATGGCCATGTTCAAGATATATACCTAATTTTCTATACAAAACAAAAATTTAAGAAAATAAGTTTGCTTTTCTTGAGATTGAAAGCAAAATGTGAGCAAAACATGTATTTTTCAAAAAAATAAACTATCGAGAAAAGTTTTACAAATTGTGTATTTTGTATAGTCATAACAAAGCTAACACTTTGAAATATCATTTACCCAAATATCAGGCTCCTAACTTTTCCAGAATCTGAGATCCAGAACCATTTATAACCACCAAATTACATATTGCACACTCTTAAGATAGTAATGCATTACTATCTTGGTACCACCTTCAAACTGATCAAAAGGTCGCAGATACGCTGTTATTTTTTCCTTTTTAGTTTAGTGGAAACAATTTTGAAGTGGGTTTCATTTATTTTATTAAAAAAAAAATATCTATTTATAGTGATAACAAATGTTACAAGTGTACATATACTAAGGAAACGGGTACCACGCGGGTGAAACCACTACTAGTTACCTATTTAAGTTGTAGAGTATCATTTTTTATCACAATAAATGTATGTAGACTATAACTTTAATATAGTAAATAAACAAAATAGATTGCATATTTTCCTGATTTCCGTACATGACTGTCTGTCGACTTGATTAATCGACATCCTAACATGGAAAACTCTAACATATTACTTTGCCCTTTATGTCTTGCTGAGGTCAGATGGCAATCGTTGAGTACAAAAACTGTCGGTTCTAGTAAATTGTGCTGTTCTAGTAATATATGTAACCAGAGTTTTTAGCGCATAGCTGCAATACGTGGCCTGGTTTCTTGATGATAAATTGCCTGTCTTCTTGTATGTTAGTGTGTAAATCTGTTTTATGATGAGAGTACTAGAGGTCGCCCGTGAGTTCGTCCGCGTGGAATTTAGTTTTTCACAAATCCCTCGGAAACCATGGATTGTTCCGGGTTAAAAAGTAGCCTATGTGTTAATCCAGGCTATAATATATCTTAATACCAAATTTCGGCTAATTCGGTTCAGTAGTCGAGGCGTGATTGAGTAACAAAATCCAAACATTTTATACTATATATAAGCGTTTATACTATTAGTAGAATAGGATAGGATAGGATTGGAGGCATCTATGCTAGTGACAAATGTTTAACTTAACACGCTCGCTGCGGCACTGGTTTTTCTGTACTTTCCCCTGGTGCGGTTCGGGGTCATTCGACCCCGTGCTAAAACTTTCTGTGGTGCGCTTTGGGCTAAAATCCTTTTTTGGACTTCAATGTTATTAATGAAGTTTTAAAGACTTTATTTTTGATAATGCTAAAAAAAGAATCAACTGATCTATGTTTTTAACCCGTACCTACGTTGACGGGTTAGTTTGTTTAGAGTAAAGCAAGTTACAGTTATAAGTACCATAATAATCTAAATGAATAGATAGATAGTTGAATCTATCTATTCATCTAGAATAGATACCTAATTGAATCTATCTATTCATCTAAAATAGATATATACAACATTTCTCATCGCTCCGGTTGAAAGTTGCTTAGGATTTTGATTTTCTGTTGGATCTAGATGATATTATCCCTTGTATTCGTCGGTTTTATGTGATCAATTATTCCTTAAAGTATTGTTTATTTGTGCTCCTATTTACCTATCTTTATAACTTTTTTAGAGTTACACTGTTTTAGATGCGGTTTACTATTATGAATTTTGGTGTTAATTACGTCTAAGTCAATTACCTAAGAATTTTTTTATTATTATTGGCCCATTATTGAGGACTGATAGGTCCGTGATAGCCCAGTGGATATGACCTCTGCCTCCAATTCCGGAGGGTGTGGGTTCGAATCGTGGGCATGCACCCCCAACTTTTCAGTTGTGTGCATTTTAAGAAATTAAATATAACGGTGAAGGAAAAACATCGTGAGGAAACCAGCACGCCAGAGAATTTCTTAATTCTCTGCGTGTGTGAAGTCTGCCAATCCGCATTGGGCCAGCGTGGTGGACTATTGGCCTAACCCCCTCTCATTCTGACAGGAGAGTCAAGCTCAGCAGAGAGCTGTATATGGGTTGATAACGACGACGATTGAGGACTGAGGTTTTATGATATAAGAGTATATAATAAAAGCATTTATTGAAGTGCACAGCAGTTGTATCGTACCTGAGTGTTGTTTATACAAGTGAACAATGGTGAAGCTGTCATCGATAACTGGAGACGTAACCCGTATACGACGCATCGCTAGCCACTGTTTACTTAGCTGACTTAATATCTGCCCACGTGAGTCATTACAATTTTTGCTGTAGTTTTATGATTATTTTAATAGATATTTTAAGACCGCTTCGAAGCGATCGCCCGACTGTTGCTCTATCGATTTCAAAATACACCATAGGCTGAGACAACGTTTTTCAACTTGTTCCGATTCTTGTATCTTAATCAAGGCTCGATCCAGGAGGGGTCAAGCGAAGCATTTGTTAAAGCGGCAAAAATGAAGGAAGGCAAAAATTAAGCTTGACTTATTCACCAACAGACTTATTTTATTTCTATCAACTCTCTCTCTCTCCAGTCGGCCCCTCATAACTGAGCATCGTGACCATCTATCGATAAACAATGCTTTTCCATCGAGTACAGTCGCTGGCCATTTGAACAGCACTAATTTATAATAATAAATGTTTTTTTTTCATAAATAATAGTGTTTTACATTATATTAACATTATTAAAAATTAAAAAAGGAAAAAGAAATAAATGAGTTAGTGGCAAAATTTATCTTTGCGCAGAGCGGCGATATTTCTGGATCGGGCCCTGATCTTGCTTCTTCTATTCTCATGAAACTTTCCTACAACCTCGCCGGCTTCGGATACTTCTGGCCTAGGTTAAGTAATAAGGCAACGTCCATCGGCTTTCGAATTACGTGCCCCGCCCATTGCCACTTCAGCTAAAGAGACGCTTAAGCCTACACAAGAACCGGTATGTATGTAGTAACTCCGATGGGATGCTAAGATCTCAAGAGTACTTTGTTGACTCTGTGCCTCGTGATCTAAAGCCAAGCCAGCTAACCACCGAGTCACTCGGGCAGCTAAAGGTGTCAGACACTTAGACATATTAGGTGAGTTATGACTTATGACATACTGATGCGTGTGGTGAGTCATTGTGCATCGTGCAATAAAGACGTCTTTTATTTCTTCACCCGATCACGCCTCGCGTCGATAAGCCACGAGTACAGTGACATCAAAATTAATAATTAAAAATAAATTATTAAAAAAATAGCACTTACATTTATTGTCTATTGTTTTTTGAGATAGATATTCTATTCGGAAGATTGTTAAATTTAGGTTTTATTAATAATGTTTTTTTTTATTTTAACGGCAAATACTTGCATAGACATAATCAAGTAACCAAGATAATCCACCTACAGCTTGCTCTTCAGTATGCCTTATCGATTCTGAGATGCCTTATAATAGCAATGCATTGCTCTACTGTTTTATATTATATTTTGTATTTTATTAACGTTGATAAAAATTAAAAAAAAAAACGGACACTAAAATAAATGACAGAAAAAAGGTTTTTTTTATACAATATAGGCTGACTAAAATTAGGCCTAATGGAAAGAATTAATGCGGCCTACGACGGAGCTCGCTCACCTAATCCATTAACTCTTGCTTTGATGGTGTATGAACCGGCGCGTTTGCGTGAAACCAAAACCAATATAATTGAATGTTAAACCGAAAGAAATCGATTAAATCCTACATCCTCACAAACTTGGACAAAATATTGAAAAACCAATGTAATTAAAATTTTGTTACAATAATGCATGCTGTCTGCAAAAATGACGTTATGTTAACTCTAAGTTAAGTGAACAGTACGTTCTTTTTTGGAGAAATAAATATCTTTAAACCGAAAGAGCGATAGCAAAACAGAAACCTGTTTATGTAAGCTTAATTAACAAGCGTGTTTTAAACATTAAGTTTGTCTATTTGTAGTGACTACCAGCTGTAAATTATTGTAATCTGTCTGTCAGTGGTTTTTTGGTAAACGGGCTACGATGACACACAACTGCCTGTCGCAACACATTCGTGAGCCATTAGCGAGAATAGATGTTTCACATGAAAAGAATATAAATACATACGATAGGTAGATATTGTCTTTACCAGCGGCGAAGAGTCCATACAGGGCGAGTCCCACCGGGTTACCTTTTAAAAATCCATACATACATATTCGTTATTGGAATGAATTTGTATGGATGTATTTTTCATTGTTTTTTTATTCTCTACAAGTTAGCCCTTGACTGCAATCTCACCTGATGGTAGGTAAGTGATGATGCAATCTAAGATGGAAGCGGGCTAACTTGTTAGGAGGAAAATGAAAATCCCCACCCCTTCGGTTTCTACACGGCATCGTACCGGAACGCTAAATCGCTCGGCGGTACGTCTTTGTCGGTAGGGTGGTAACTAGCCACGGCCGAAGCCTCCCACCAGCCAGACCTGGACCAATTAAGAAAATCTCAATCGGCCCAGCTGGGTATCGAACCCAGGACCTCCGTCTTATAAATCCACCGCGCATACCACTGCGCCACGGAAGCCCCCAAATATATGTATGAGAAACCGAAGTACAAGCGGTATGCGTTGCCTTTTTTGGGACGGCTTACTTTCGTCAAAATTCCATCCTTCGCCAATAATCTTTAGCATATAGACCGAACTGTGTATGATCTCAAATTCAGTATTCTCAGTATATAAAGACGTCTCATGTTATACAATTCCAGTATTTACTATTTAGGTAGGCACTAGACACCTAAACAATGGCGGTTGCGTATTAATAATTGTAAACAAACGCCGCAGGGTGACATCATTAGTTATAATATTTACCGACTAGTGAGTCGATAGCCCTTCAAATTACCTTTATGATGTGTAGGGTGACCATCAGACGTCATAAATGTCAAGTATAGCACAGTGGTACAGTGGCTTTTAATGAAAGCGACTGAAATAGCAAATACAGATTATCTGATCTCATCAGAATATAGATGTTTTTAAATAACTCGATAGAGTAACTTTCATTTTCGTCTATATTTCTCTTTATCTATAGTATAGTGTTAGACAGAGAATAGAGATGAATTCGAGAATTGCACTGTAGAGTTATGATGCAAGCTGAAAGCAGGCTAACTTGTTAGGAGGAGGATGAAAATCCACACCCCTTTTGGTTTTTACACGACATCGTACCGGAACGCTAAATCGTTTGGCGGTACGTCTTTGCCGGTAGGGTGGTAACTAGCCACGGCCGAAGCCTCCCACCACCAAATCAAAATTATAAAATATGATGGTGTAAATTTACTTTATAGACGCTTCTGAAAAGGCGAGTAGGTCTATCTGGTTTTATTTTTGTAAATAGAAGGACAAGTAGTGCTAAGAGTCAGAGTCTGCAGTGTTGCCAGCACGATTTTAATACAATTATTTTATTTACCATAATGTTGCTTGCAACAGAGTCGGCTAAAAAATTCAGAAGTCTCTGCTTCAAAAGATTATCATATTCATTATTAATAATAAGTTCAATTTGTTACATTTGAAATAAATGATTTTTTATTTTTTGAATTTTTTTAATTTCGTTTTCATTTTAGTGCAAAGTCGTAGTGGGCTCATTTTTACCATAAAGTTAAAATGTCCCAAAAATGGCACCAGTTGAATGCAGTTCATACTAAACAATGACAATAATTAGGTTATATCCTTAAAACGGTTATATTTGCGGTTTATACTGCGGTCATAATTAGATATTATTGTTGGACATAGTTACTAATAGATATGTTTTCTGTGCTAATAGTAGCTCCCAGGTAACCTAATCCAAAACTGAGGGTAGAGATTTTAACCTGGTCACAATAAGGTTAAGCTGAACTAGGTAAAATAAACTTCGAATTATTTAAGGAAAAAACAATGCAATTAAATGAAAAAAAAAACGATCAAATGCGTTTTTGCGCTGAAAATTAGATCCTCGTATCACTCAGCTTACGTATTTCACAAACTTTCATTTCTAACAACGCAAACTTAAAATGCAAGCTTCAAAGCAAACCTGAATGCATAGAATTTGACGGCCTCCGTGGCGCAGTGGTATGCGCGGTGGATTTACAAGACGGAGGTCCTGGGTTCGATCCCCGTCTGGGCAGATTAAGATTTTCTTAATTTGTCCAGGTCTGGCTGGTGGGAGGCTTCAGCTGTGGCTAGTTACCACCGGCAAAGACGTACCGCCAAGCGATTTAGCGTTCCGGTACGATGCCGTGTAGAAACAGAAAGGGGTGTGGATTTTCATCCTCCTCCTAACAAGTTAGCCCGCTTCCATCTTAGACTGCATCATCACTTACCATCAGGTGAGATTGCAGTCAAGGGTTAACATGTAAAGAATAAAAAAAAAAAGAACCTGGGCTTTTTTATTTGAGCAAGTTACAGCGGGCTAACTTGATAGAAGCTTAAGCAATGATATAAAAGGTCACTGCGCACAAATTTATTCTCATCATCATCATTATCAACCAATATACGGCTCACTGCTGAGCTCGACTCTCCTCTCAGAATGAGAGGGATGGATGGAGAGCCCACGCTGGCCCAATGCGGATTGGCAGACTTCACTCACGCAGAGAGAGGCAGAGGTCATATCCACTGGGCTATCACGGCTCAAGTTTATTTTACCCACAGGAAATTGTGGGTAAAATAAATGACTGATGACAGAAGGGCTGATTCATTTTCTGCGCAAAGGATTAGCCTGGCTGTCCAGCGCGGATTTTTTATTTTATTTTTTTATTTATTAAGTTTGCTACTTAAAGCATCAACTTATGAACTAACATGCTTAGCGTATGCAAAATCGCATTAAAGCAAACATAGCTTGCAAAACCACTTTCATCTAATAATGACGGCCTCCGTGGCGCAGTGGTATGCGCGGTGGATTTACAAGACGGAGGTCCTGGGTTCGATCCCCAGCTGGGCAGATTGAGATTTTCTTAATTTGTTCAGGTCTGGCTGGTGGGAGTTCGGCCGTGGCTAGTTACCACCCTACCGGCAAAGACGTACCGCCGAGCGATTTAGCGTTCCGGTACGATGCCGTGTAGAAACCGAAAGGGGTGTGGATTTTCATCCTCCTCCTTGACAAGTTAGCCCGCTTCCATCTTAGACTGCATCATCACTTACCATCAGGTGAGATTGTAGTCAAGGGCTAACTTGTAAAGAATAAAAAAAAAATGTTACAAAACAAAATACTTATATTTTACAACTGAATTGAAAATCTAATGCAGTATTCTTGCCACCATTCCACGTGGGCATGATTTGTATAGTTATTAGGATAAGTTAGCTTAAATTCCTTATTGTGGCGGTTTTATATCGGAACTATAAATCCTTTGACGATACATCTTTGCCGGTAGGGTGGTACGAGCCATGCCTACCACCAGACCAGACTTAAGCCAATTTGCTAAATGTTAGAATTGGCCTGAACTGGAATCGAACCCAGGACGTCTATCTTAAAAATCAAAGCATTATACTCGACATTGTTAACTAAATCCTGTCTCATAATTTAGTCGTTTGCATAGTTGAGGTTTAGAATAAAATTAACTCAAAAACTAAGTTTAAGTATTTTTCCTGGATAGTTAATTCAAACGGGTTTTTTAAAAAAATAACCTGTTTTAATGTAATATACGGTAATTAATTATTCTAATGGTATATAGTATCTAACTATTTAAGTAGGTATCGTGAATCACAAAAGTGATTCCGGAAAATAATGTTTTCCGGAATATTGATAACATAATATATTATTAATACTTGATGGTATTGTAATATATTATTAATACTGGATAGTACTTGGTATTTATTTATTTTCCTTAAATATAAATACGTATGTATTTTACGATACGACGTTTGAAATAAATATTTTTCATATATTTCAGTGCAGCTATTTGAATAGGTATGCTAATTTGGAAAATAAATGGTTGTATGGTTGTAGGGATTTCAGATTTTACTGAATAGATTTTTAAAATTCTATTACTAATAGAAAGCCTAGTTATTTGTCATACGCTATATTTTTTAATGATTAGGTAGGTATATTAATTAATTTTGCACTGAAACAGCGGAGCGCTGGCTAGAATATAATATTTTTATTACTTGTGTAGTACGAATATTTTCCAATATCTATCGATTGTTTATGCTATCTATAAATTATCATAATATGATAAGTATAGATAATCTATTCTCGGAAGACGATTGGGCTTTGATTGTTGTGGTAATGTATACAGACAAGGTTGTTTATGTGTGGATGTTGTGGAACTGAAGAAGCGTCAGGAAAGCAGAAACATGTTTATAAACACAGAATAAAGAACATGCAGAATGAGTCTTTACAAGCAGCGTGGTGAAGCCGGCAAAACCCATAAAAAAACCAAACGTCACGCGTCTCTTTGATATCCGCATATACAAACTTTTTTCATAATTTGTAATTCAAAATTTAACACTAACAAAAATTACGTAAATTAATACAATAATCAATAATAACTAATATTCTATTATTATTATTAATACTCCACCTTATTTCTTTAGTTTTTGTGAACAGTTTTTAAAATATTTAAAAACATAAGACACCATTTTTCTTAAATAATATTGATTCTCAGTCTGCGAGTGCCCTTATGGTAAAAACGATCTTGACTGCTTCGTAACATCTCATGTCTCTAAGAAGCCGCCATAGCTCAACGTTAATACGGCAGAACTCATCACCGAAAGGTTGTTCGATCCCCGCCCACTGGGAATAGGAATATTGCCCATAATTAAAAGATATGGCAAAAGCAATGATATTTTATACTAGAGATAGGTCACTAGCGCATCAAAACTGAGGCGGACAAATGTGCATAATTGTCTTAAATTCATTTACGGTGGAATTCATAGTCGTAGTAGGGGGCCCCTAAGGGGATTATTCAGCCGCTATGTGTCGAATTCAACCCCTACGCGTTTCATAGACAAAAGAAACCCCTCATTTGACAGGAGCTGGCGGCTGACTGCTGAATTACCGATATTTGTCAGCCAAACCATCCCCTGGCATTTTTTTTGTTGTTATTCGTGATTTATTTATTAGAAAGTGGACGTTCGGATCGTTGTAAGTGAAGTTATAAACAGCGAGTTATATCAGTGCCCAAGATATATATTCGCATTTGGGTAAACCCAGTATAATACTATGGCGATATGGAATGTACGAAAGATTCTCATATTAGGAATAATATGCCTCTGTTTGATGAAGAATGAACACAGAAGACCAAGAGAGGAATACCAATACCGCTAGTATTATACATTCTAGCAGCACTTCGCTTCTATGAAACGGGATGTTATCAGGTACGTACCTTTGTTCATTATCAATAATTTTTTGTTCATGAAGACGCCGCGCGGTTTCACCCTGTGTGGTTCCCATTTCCGTAAGAATATGGGGATAAAATATAGCCTATAGAACTCGGGAATAGTGTAGCTTCCCAACAGTGAAAGAATTTTTAAATTGGTTCAGTAGTTCCAGAGCCTATTCAAAACATACCAACAAACAAATCTTTCCTGTTTCTATTATTAGTAAAGATAAATTAGGAGTAGATATAAAACCAATTAGCCCAGTGGGTATGACCCCTGCCTTTGATTATGATGGTGTAGGTTCCCAACAGTGATAGAATCTTTCAAATCAGTTCAGTAGTTACAGATCCTATTCAAAACAAACAAACAAATTTTTCCTGTTTATAATATTAGTATAGATAAATTAGGAGTAGGTCAAAATCCATATAGCCCAGTAGATATGACCTCTGCTTTCTATTCGGAGGGTGTAGGTTCAAATGCTGTCTGAAACATGCACCTCCGAATCATTTCAGTAATGTGCATTTTATGAATTTAAATGTATATTAAATGTCTCATACAGTGAAGGAAAAACATTGTCTCTACATGTGTGAAGTCTGCCAATTCACATTGGGCCAGCGTGGTGGACCTTATCCCTCTCATTCTGAGAGGAGACTCATGCTTAACATACTATATGCTTAACATGATGAAGAATTTAATTAGTTTGTTTGTTTGTAATCTAACCTATATAAATGTTAGGTATACCTATCTAGTTTTGATTTAGGAAATATATAACCTACATAAATGTAACTAACATAATGTTTATTTTCAGACTGTAGGTGCAGTCCATCAAGCATTCTATGAAATAACAGAAATGCCAAAAGTCAAGCTGTATTGATGTCACGCATAGGTATACATATAAACAACCCCGGAGGACCCTATACACAGATTTAAAGAAACCGGCTATCATGGCAGGGAATAGCAGTGATGAGCTATGAGAATACTGTTTTACCAAGAATACTGAGAATACTTTGGTCCTTGAAAATCTGAGTTTTCAGATCACAGTAATTGGAAGACCCTCATACCTTGAAAAGTCAGCAGCATTTAATATCGAAGTAGTAGGAGTGAGTGCAGTGTATTGTAAGGTGGTCACTCACTCTGAAGTCCATAACAATAGAAAATATATACAAATCTTAATTGAATGAATGATGGAAAATAAAAATTTATTGATTCACATCTTTAATAAAGATAATTATTAAATGTTTACTTCTGCATTTTTCATTTAAGTCTGGCCCTATAAAAATATACAATAATAACAATAAGTTATATGTAAATTATGTATTTATTGTTGTTATTAATTAAACTTTGTATCAAAAGGATATAGGTTTGATTTTAGAATTGCAATAAGTGTGTGTGGTTCATTATTATCAGCCCATTACCAGGCCAAGCTTACCTACTAAATACATATATAATATTATGTGATCTAAAGCTTTGTGAAATGCAATTTTACCACTATTCCTAAGGATAAGCTACACTTATATTTATTTACTGCACTTACTATAAATTGTAAAAAAATACAACATAATAGTACCTACTTGTAATTATTTCAGGTAATTATAGGTGGTTTTGAGTAAAATAAACAAATTTCCTCTGACAATATTTTTTTTATTTCAAGTAGGATTCCACATTACAAAAGTATGAAATATCAAACTACTTATATAGTAAATAGTATGCTTGGGATTTCTCTGCGTGATCGTATCACAAATGAGGAGATCCGCAGACAAACCAAAGTCACTGACATAGGTAGCACAGCGAGTCGTGAAGCTGAAATGGCAATGGGCAGGCCACATAGTTCGAAGAGCCGATGAAATCGCAGCGTTGGTCGAACCCCCACTAGGTGGACCGAGGGCATCAAGCGGGGTGCAGGGAGCCGCTGGACGCTGGCGGCTCGAGACCGTTGTGTTTGAAAGTCCATGCAAGACGGCTATGTCCAGCAGTGGACGTCCATCGGCTGATAATTTTGATTATGATCATGTTCGTCCATATATCTTCAATATTTTTTTAACAACTCCTTCTTGTGAGAAAGAAACTTTTTGATAAAATTGATCTATTGTACTCTTGAACGAATTAAATTTTACTATGATAAATAAAAACAACAAGTAAATGAAAATATTAGAAAATAGAAACTCAATTATTTTGTAAAATGTCAAAGAATTAACAAAATACGTCTCTCTGTGGTTCTGTCACAGAATTTTCAAAGATCTAATGTAAAATCATAGACAACATTTGCTTGAAACTCCAGTCACCTAGGGGCTCTCTAGTAGTTTGTTTATGAAATGCAATGAAGGATGATTCAATAGTCAGCCCCTGGGTGAATACTGAATATTGGTTTGTGGGGGATTGTTCACTTCACGACTATGAATTCCAGGGTTAGTCGTATAGTAGGTAAACAACGAAAGTTATTTAAACACATAATACCTAAATATTGTTTACATTGTCGAGTTGTGTGTTTAGGAAGTGTAAAAATTTTACTTACATTTTATATATTTAAATATAAAATGTAAGTTAACACAAAATTGTGCATGTGTGACCTCAATGGAGTCACTAAATTTGGATCACTTTTTTGCAGTGATTTTGTAAGCACGCAACATATCTATAGTATAAAATAATCACTGGCAAAAAGTGTATTTCTTTGCGGTCTTGTTTGAATACAGATTTAAAAATTCCTGCCATAGCTTCGGCGTTATGTTTGACGCTATATGTAGCGCAAGCTTTACATTCAAAGCCACAATCTTCGAAAAGTAGAACAACTGTACGTACTTAGATTATTTCAAAGTGTACATCATAGACAAACGAATACACCAAGAAGTTTGTTTATCTCATGAAGGTTGAGTTTGTTAATTTTGCCTTCATGCTTTTTACATTCTTTATTGCATTTACCTCGTTCTAATTATTGTGAACTGTTGCAAGTACATCAGTTCAGATATTGCATTGAGTGGTTTAATTCATCATTACTATTATGTTTTAAGGTTCAATTACAGACTGGACCTGTCCGTATATCAGAGGAGTTGTGTACTTCGACCCAACACGCTGCTTCATTTTGGGTTGGTGGGCTTTTGGTGATCATGTTAAATTATTAATTAGAGACCATTTCAGACAGGGGCGTAGCTATCGCCGTATCAGTCGTATCAATGATACGGGGCCCCCAAAACTGAATTTATGAAATCAATTGCCTTGGGAGCCTCAATTAATTTTGAGGGGCCCAAGGCATGCTACGCCACTGGATATTACGGGCTTCTGAAATCCGTATCCGTAAAATAAATATTTTAGAAATTCTATATTCTGTATAGATTATTATTATCGAAATATTAAACTAGCTTGCTTTAAATTTTGATATTTTAGATCAAGTCTATTATAAACTTGGCTATAAAAATAAAGTCGTGCCGAAGTTTGAGTCATCGACCTCAAGCAAGTGAATACGCCAAAAGACACTCACCTCTATCAAGCCAAAACTCGATTATAACACATTCGGCAATGCACAATCCCCTCGATGCATCACAACACGAAAAAACTTCATACAAACTTTTTGGTCAATCGAGAAAATTCGTAATCGATTTCGTCTATCACCTCTTATCACTCGATAACAATCTATGACGCAAGTTTCCGAACGGTTTAGTATTATTCTTTTTTTTTCTTTTTAATATTTGCCCGCTGTCACTTTAATTCAAAAATGGAATGTTTAGCGTAACGTTCATTAACCGACGCGTTGCCTGGCGGTTGACATGGAACCCTTGCAAGCGTTGGCGGTAAACTGGCTTCCTTACTCAGACGATACCGGTCAAGTGAGAGCTCGTATTGTGTCATCGCACACGTTTTATTATTTTCTAACTGAAGACACTGTGTCACACTGTGCACAAATTAAGTTGCTCTGGTTTCTGAACTACAGGTGTTTTTTTTTTTAAACCTGGCTTTGTGTCTAGACCTTTTGAGACTAATATTCCTCTTCAGGTGGGCAGGTCTTGATATAAAAGATAATTATAATTCTTATAATTTAAAAAAAACTTCTCGATAAAAAATAAACAGTTAGAATATTAGGTAGGTGATATGTAAGAAAATATTATTTCAAAAATGGAACTTAATTTTTGTGTTTTAGGAAGGTTCTATTCTGAGGCTCAACACAGTTTTCTTTGGGTGTAGAGTGTACAACTTTATATAGCACTCTGAATTTATTGATATTCGATCTTACGCCATTGTGATACGGGTTAATAGGGTTTTAACAATATGTTTGTGGAACGACCTCACGCATGGATACAAATTTCTTTAAACGCCAGATGTAATTAGACAAGGTCACTTTTTGTTACATGGACTCTATGAGAACTGACGGTTTATGTTTATGATAATCGGTTAATAACCTTACAATTCTGGACTATAACGTGCATAAGTTAGTTTTTTTTGTCCACAAAACTTACCTGAACCTTGAAAAACTATTAGGCCTTAGGCCTTTTTAAGTGAAGGTGTTTTTGGAGGCTTGTCTGGGGAAGCACAACTGAGCGAGAGAGGTCTTAAATAGGCAATCCGTGGCTTAAAAAGCTCAAATCTGAGTTTACGACTAAATACGAATAGGAAAGAAGAAATAATTTCAAACAGAAAGACGCACTTAGCTAACGCTACTTAAGCATCGATTAGTTTGCTATGAATGACAACTAGATTATCAAGGAAAGAGCCATAATATGTACCTTAATAGTTATTTTATGCCTACGCCATCTTGTATTGAATACAAATGGTTAACAAAGGTACTGTAGTGTACATTTGCATGTCTAGTTCAAGTCCGACGAGGTCCCAAGATTGTGTTCCAAGTCTGGATTTTATTAGAGTTTCTGATAAATTTTTACTTGAATGTAGGCCTTCTTTATCATCATCATCATCATTCACAAATATTCGGCTCACTGTTGAGCACGAGTCTCCTCTGAGAATGAGCGTTAGGTTAATAGTCCACCACGCTGGCCCAATGTGGATTGGCTGACTTTACACCCAATTTCCCTAAGTCCTAAAGCCTAGGTTTCCTATAACAATGATTATCCTTCTCGGTTTGAGACAACTGATATTTAATTTCTTAAAATGTACATAACTGAAAAGTTGGAGGTGCATGCCTTGGACCGGATTCGAACCTACGCCCACCGAATCGAAGGCAGAGGTCATATTCACTGGGCTATCACGGTTCTTTTTCAAATAAGATGGGAATTTGGAGCTTTTAAACACACCACATTCTCCCGATAAGCGTTCAAATATGATGATAATAAATGGCTAAACGTGCTCCTCGAGGCACAGGGGTATGACAACACCAACTTTTCAACACCAGGATACTATATATGCTGATGGACAATGATGGGCAGATTTTCAAAAACCACGCCGCCTCTCACCAGCGGCTCTCTATTGTTAACTATTGGCTAGCAATTGTTAATAATAGATTCAATATCAATGTCATTCATGTTTACCATTTTTATTAAATGAATGTAATGAGCATGGTAGAACAATGACTTCCGCCAATATGGCTACTGAATGTAATAAACACAGTTGAACAATGACTTCCGCCAATATGGCGGCAAAATCTTCGGCTCGTCTGGCTATATAAGACGATGCTAGCTGTCATAGGGGGTGTCATTCTTTGTTCAACTGTCTTCGCTAGAACACCTATCAAGTTATTGTGGGTATTGCAATATTATTAAAATATCAATTAAATAATTAATTTACTTAGAGTATATTGTATTATGTATTATTGTACTGTATTATGTAAAGAAATAATGAAATTATAGTGTGATAAATAAATTAGTTTGATTTAATACTATGACCAGTTCGATATCATCGGTCCTCCTGGAGGATTGACCTATCCTATACTCTCCAGTGCGAGGATAAGGATCGATCAACACTACGCTCTTGAATGTGAGGTCACCATTACACCATGCCAACACCTTGGGACCCCAACGTCAATCGGCTTACTCTACGTAGGTACCAATTTTAGCAATAAACCGCAACTGGCTACATAAATTCATTAACCTACTAAAATGTCCATACGCAATACAATATCATCAAAGAAAACAGTACAGGGTTGTCACAAGTTTGACATATACTTATTTTAAACAATCTATACAACCACAAAATGATGCTCGCACTGCCGAGTAATTGCTGCGACGTTGCTATAATCTTTTTTTTTTTTTTACAAGTTAGCCCTTGACTACAATTTCACCTGATGGTAAGTGATAATGCTATCTAAGATGGCAGCGGCCTAACTTGTTAGGAGTAGGATGAAATCACCCCTTTCGGTTTCTACACGACATCATACCGGAAAGCTATATCGCTTGGCGGTACGTCTTTGCCGGTAGCCACGGCCGAAGCCTCCCACCAGCCAGACCTGGACCAATTAAGAAAATCTCAATTGACCCAGCCGAGGACCGAACCCAGCACCTCCGTTCTGTAAATCCACCGCACATACCACTGCGCCACGGAGGCCGTCACCATGTCAAGTTGGTGGTTATACCCGCTTCCACTTCTTCCTTCCAATAACAACAATGTGGTCTGATAATTATTTGGCTCAATATGTCATTCCAATAATGTTTGTTTCCTCTTTACTTATTCATCATTAACTTAACGTTTTAAAAGTGTAAATTAGGATTACATAATTTAAATTAATGAGTTGTGAATTTGGATTGGACACCACAAACAATGCACTAAATGCAAAGATAATCAAACAAAAATGAAAGCAGGAAATATACCCATATAGCTAAGTACCTACTCGTGATACACTCGTAGATACAGTTTGCAAAGTGGAAAAATAAAGTCGACGAAAATTAATCGATAAAATCCCCTAAAATGTGAATAAAGTGGTGAATACCCTAAAATCTCGAAATGGATGTTCAATTAATGTAAATTGAACTTCGGAGACATTAACGATTGAGCTTCATCGTCTGTCAGCGGCGTTCACAAAATATATCAAGAACACAGTAAATTAATCTTACTGATTGGCCTGATTTTGAAGGACTTAAGTGCCTAAACCTAAGTTCTAATTTGTCTACTTTGGCAAGTACCTACGTTTAAAAGACAATCTGAGTGCTTAGTGGGAGTTTTAAATGTTTTCTTACTGTTACTATCGCGGTAACGTACCTATACGTGAATTTATATGGAATTGAAACAGTTGTGCAGTAGTGCCACTAGATGGCGTTGTTTTAATTCCATAGAAATTCGCGTTTACGTTACCGCGATCGTCACAGTATCATTCTACCACTAAGCTCTCTGTACTTAGCTGTTAGGTATAGTCTTCATATCACACTAATATTACAAAGACGAATGTTTGTGTGTAAGTCTGTTTGTTTCTCCTTTACGCTGCGGCTACTGAAGCGATTTGGCTGAAATTTGGAATGGAATAAGATTTTACTTTGAATTAACACATAGGCTATTACATCCCGGAAAAATTCATGGTTCCCGTAGGATTTGTGAAAAACTGAGTTCCACGCGGACGAAGTCGCGGGCGTCCGCTAGTAATTTTTATATATCCAACTTGTGTGAATTTTTCTACGGAAAATAATTCTTCCCCACTGTACATGTAGGAGAGATATCCTAAAAAATGCTTTTCAAGATTTTGATTTTCGATTGGTCGACATTTTTCTATATACGGACAATCAACGGAAAGACGGATTGACTACGGAACCCTAAAAAGTGTTAAATAATTAAAAATTCCTAAACAAAATTGTCATTACCGATTGCTTTCAATAGATAACGTTCGTCCATGGATAACGGAACGACAGGATATTTTGGATCACCATAAATATTAGACATGACATCAATTTTAGAAAAACCTGTAGGTACCTACGTATACTTAAGGTCTACATATAGGCATAATGACAGTTTTTTAAATTGTATATAAATTAGGAGTATGCTAATAGTAAAGCAATTTTGTAAAAGTAACAGGATATATGCGATCATTCCTTTCGGAGCTACAGGGATTTAAAGGGTCAGGTTTGCGGCGCTGCCGCGGATCCCTGAAAACGGAGCGGCGTTCGAACAAAATTACTAATATTTTCGTTATTTGTGCGTTTATGTTCATTTATTAAAAAATGTGACATTTAATGTAAGGAAGCTAAAACTGTAGGTATGAATTTTCATCTAATTAATTACAATAAATAATCTTATTTATTTTGCAAATATCCAGACAATCTTTGCCTTTTATGTATAAATTAGTTAACATTGACCTTATTTACCTGAATGTATCATAAAAATCAATATATTCAAACCTAGTCATCATCCCCATTGATTTTATCGAAGTAGGTTTGTATACTTAATAGTAAGCAAATTTGAAATAATGCGATTACTGATAGTCTAATCGAGATAGCCTTATCACAATGATTAACAACAACTTTATTGACCTTCTTTAAATGGGGCTCTAAATTCTTTATTGATGATAACATTTAATGATAAAGTAATATTTTTGATAAATATCTAGACGACCCAGCTTTGCTCGTGGTTTTAATTTTGTTGTATTTTTTGACGTGACAACGTCTTATAATTCGATGGAGCCTGCTGCACTCTCGAAAAAAGATGACGTCATGCGTAGTTCGAGTCTAGGGTTGCCAACTTTTTTTAGAAGAAATAAAGTATATTCTGGTCTATGAAGATTTTCTGACGAACATTTTCTTTTGAAAAGTGTAACCATTCCATCAGTATTTTCTAAAATGACGTCACGTTCAACTATCGTCAGTAAACCGACTTTACAGACCACCGATTTTTTTTTCATTATCATTGAAGCCATCCCCCAAATTCAGACTAATTACATAAGGACCTGCCTCGCTGGACGTTACGTTTCTGTCAAAGTTTATGATCTATATCTAATGCGATTATAAAAACTGTCGATATAGAATCGGTGTGTTGTTTAGTTGTAATCGTGTTCGTTGGTTAAAGAGCTCCGTAAAATACATTATTGTGTAGTTAAATGGTGTAAAAACGGTCAACTAGTTTTCTTCTAGTTTAGTCTACCTAAGTTTAAATATACAGGGTGTCCCATAATTAATGAATAAAACGCAAATGTTAGATACATTAATAAATTATCCAAACAGATTTGAATAATATTCTTACTGGGATTTTTTGAAAATTTTCTTTCTTGAATCAGTGTTTTCAATGCTGGAATTTAGATGTAGAAAATGTACTATAATTCCAAAAATAGTAAGTATTATAGTATATAAGTGATTAAATCCGTAATGTTTAACAAAAATCAGATCTTCAAAATCTTAATTCCAGCAGCTACAGCATTGGAAAAACTGATTCAAGAAAGAAATTTTTGAAAAATCTGAATAAAATATATAACTTGGTCACCCTAGCGATTCATGGAATATTATTCAAATCAGTATAAGATAATTAAGTGGTAATCCACTAATTACGGGACACCCTGTGTATATTAAAAATACCTACCTACTCTAAGCTATAAGATACCTAATTTAAACTCGGTTTCCTCAAAAACTGACAGACAATTTTGTCCGTGAATTTGGCTGCGATACGTAAGTAATTAGTCAGAGTATGTCTGAGTAATGAATATAAGTACAAAATAAAATTAATGACATACCTCATTTCAGCCATTACTAGAATTAGGTGGTCAATTCAACAGCATAATTTATATTTATTCAACGTTTTCTAGTTTTAATGTCCTTTTAACTTTTGGATTTTACTCGTAATATCCACAGATTAACAATAAGTTTATTAACACTTTATCACTTTGTATATTCGTACTTAACCACTCTAATTAGGTGATTAATTAGAGTAGAAAATTAAATCTTTTTCAGCTGAATTACATTTAAACTTGTAATACTCCCAAAAGCAATTAATTAAAGCTATTAAACAGCTTAATTAAAACTATGTCGTGAGTGTGCAGTGGCCAGCTCGGGTAGCAAGACTAAGCAACTAAGGTATCCCGTATCAAACACTCTAGATATCAAAGTCTCTCGACATAAGGGCTCGTACGGAAAACTCAAAGTAATAATCAGGTATTGTCAAAGATATTTAACTCATTATATATTTTATATAGTAAATAATACACTCGAACTTCGATTGCACATACCTATTTTATTGTACATGAGTGATGAGTGATATTATATGAAGAACTAAGATTCTAGCAACTTTGTTTTGAATTTTAAAGATCTTAACTAATTGTCTAGTGGGTAGATGTCACATAAGACTGACAACATTTATATCATAAGGCTGGACGCATTCTAATTAGAATGCGTCAACGACATGATTATAAAGATACTGTTACACATGCTCTAAATCTCTGCATAGCATGCTAAAAACGTGCTATTAAGAATGCTCCATACGAGCATGCTTATCATCAGTTGACATTTGCTAGCAATAAGCATGCTACTTTTAAGTATGCTCCTGAATAAGCATGCTCAAAGCAAACATTCCACATGCTAATTTCTATAGTATTATGTTAGACAGGGAAAGATGAAGGTGAAGAGAATACAGAATAGCTATGGTGATCGACTAGCATACTCAATAAGCAAACCAGTTCAGACGCGCTAAAAGCACGCCCCCTACCGCCCGCGCAGCAAGAAGCATGCTCATAAATCGCACGACTGTTGATTCTTGAGCAAGCTCAAAATAAGCACGTTCATATGTTGCGATACACATGCTAATATGTAGCAACTGCTCAATAGTAGCATGCTTTCGTGCTTGGAATGAGCATGTGTAACAGTAGCTTAATTATCGTGAAGAGAAAAAGTCACATTGTCGACCGATAGCGGCGGAGTGGACCCGATGGGACAACATTTTCAACGTAATGAAACAGAGAGCGATAGTTCTGCTTGCGTCGCTATTGGTCGATATTTATCTTTTTCTCTTTAGTCGAGTCATGATATACAGTTGTTGCATATGTATCAGTATATAGGTACATTGCGGTAATCACTTGGCATCAGGAGACCCACATTCTTGTAGTACAGCGGTAAATATTGCTTTGCTTTGTAGCCGATAGGTCATGGGTTTCCACTCCAACTCAGATTTTTATAATTAGGTACCTGGTTTAGGTCACTGCTGGTAGGTTTCGGCCGTGGCTAGTTTACCTTACATGTAAAAATATACAGCTAAGCGTGTTCCAAGAACAAAAGCAAGTCATCATATATTTCCTATCTGCTAAAAGATAATACTTATTTAGATAAGCTGAAAAATTATAGCTAGGTATGTCTTTTTAGTTTATTAGTATCGATTCACAAATAATTGAGGAATTTAAATGGTTCCAAGGAAATATTAATTTGAAAGAAGCGTCAAAATATTATCTCCTATTAATCAATACATCAATACATCGATACATCATTAATGCATCAATACTAAATACAACTATAATGTAAATGAATTCGAAGTTTTTGTTATAAGATTACTGTTCTTAGACTCGTAGTTATATATTTACACGTTACTGAAACGCAAACAGACTATTTTATTAACCGACTTCCAAAAAGGAGGAGGTTCTACGTTCGGCTGTATGTATGTTTTTTTTTTATGTATGTCCAGCGATAATTCCGTCATTTGTGGACCGATTTTGAAAATTCTTTTTTTGTTTTGAAGGGTTTGATTCCAGGGTGGTCCCATTTTTTTAATGTTAGGATCTGATGATGGCATCCTGGAGAAATCGAGAGGAACTTTCGAAAATCGTAGGGACGGCTAGTGCGTTTGTTAATGTTTCCATAAGGTATTTTAAACCATTACAATTTTATGAAGGTCTGGAGTTGATCTGATGATGGAGCCGATACACAGACGATGGAACTCATCAACGATTTACAGGTAGTACAGGCAGGTACCTTTTGTTTGCCAATCCAGTGTCATGATTTAATGAAAGCCATTTCTGAAAGAACCACAGAAATTTTGTAATATAAACGGCTTAAATTAAAACATCACTGGCTTGGCACCGCCTTCAAACTGATCAGAAGGTAGC